>NC_083731.1:13717781-14018139 GCF_028564815.1 Eubalaena glacialis | reverse complement strand
GGATTTGGAGAAGCTGGGAACAAGCTAATAATAACTTGGATCTAGGAGGTTAGGGATGGGGTCTAAGCAAGTCTGTAAATAGGAAATAAAAATTGGGAAGAAATTTAAATTTAACCCAGGGAACTTTGGGGGGATTTTGTGCAAAGGACTGGTCTGGTCAAAATAATAGCAGGGAAGATAATTAGCATTCAGGGTACAGGAGCAGGAAGAGGCTAAAGAAAGGCATCTTAGGGGAGGTGAGTACAGGACATGTTACCTACTGCATGTTGGAACTGAAAGGCCTTGGCACGTCAGCACTCCAGGTTCTGACTCATGAACAAGACCCTTCCTTTTGGGTCCTTATTTATTCATGTATTAAAAAGAAAGAAAGATATCATATGATATTTGTCCTTCTCTGTCTGGCTTACTTCACTTAGTATGATAATTTCTAGGTCCATCCATGTTGCTGCAAATGGCATTATTTCATTTTTTTATGGCTGAGTAATATTCCATTGTATATATGTACCACTTCTTCTTTATTCATTCCTCTGCTGATGGACATTTAGGTTGCTTCCATGTCCTGGCTATTGTGAATTGTGCTGCTGTGAACATTGGGGTGCATGTATCTTTTTGAATTATGTTTTTCTCTGGATATATGCCCAGGAATGGGATTGCTGGATCATATGGTAACTCTATTTTTAGTTTTTAAAGGTCCTCCATACTGTTCTCCATAGTGGCTATACCAATTTATATTCCCACCAACCGTGTAGGAGGGTTCCTTTTTTCTCTAGACCCTCTCTAGAATTTATTATTTGTAGACTTTTTGATGATGGCCGTTCTGACTGGTGTGAGGTGATACCTCATTGTAGTTTTGATTTGCATTTCTCTAATAATTAGCGATGTTGAACATCTTTTCATGTGCCTTTTGGCCATCTGTGTGTCTTCTTTGGAGAAATGTCTTTATATCTTCTGCCCATTTTTGGATTGGGTTTTTTGTTTTTTAGATATTGAGCTACATGAGCTGTTTGTATATTTTGGAGATTAATCCTTTGTCAGTCACATCGTTTGCAAAAACTTTTTCCTATTCTGTAGGTTGTCTTTTTGTTTTGTTTATGGTTTCCTTTGCTGTGCAAAAACTTATGATATCGCTTATATGTGGAATCTAAAAAAAGGATACAAATGAACTTTTTTACAAAACAGAATTAGACTCACAGACATAGAAAACAAACTTATGGTTACCAAAGGGGGGAGGGAGGGAGAGGGATAAATTAAGAGTTTGGGATTAAAAGATACATACTACTATGTATAAAATAGATAACCAATAAGGACCTACTGTATAGCACAGGGAACTATACTCAGTATCTTGTCATAACCTACAGTGGAAGAGTATGTAAAAAAACAAATATATACATATATGTGTATAACTGAATCACTTTACACCTGAAACTAACACAACATTGTAAATCAACTATATTTCATTAAAATTAAAAAAAACATATTACAGTAAAAAATAAAAAATATAAAAAGAAACAAAGGAAACAAAGACTATAGACAGGCTTGACAAGGTACAAGGGACGTCTTAGATGCTGCTTGTAATACAAACTTTCTTTGAAGATGATTGAATGATATGTCTCAAAAACCCTAAAAACATCCATTTTCTATGACCAAATTATACTACTTCAGGGGATTGATTATAGGCAATGATAGAGATGTCTTCAAAGATTTATGCCTATGGATGTTCATTGCAGCATTATTTATAGTATCCCAAATTTGGAAACAACCTAGACATATAAGAATAGCATGTTGCTTAAATAAATCTCAGCTGATTTATCCAATGTAATGCAATGCATTTATTAATATCATGTTGTAGGAAAATATTTAATGTTGTTAGAAAATCTTTATGATAGGCTATCAAGTGGAAAAGAAGTAGTTTCCCAAACCCATACTGTTTGTACAATATGGCAAAAATATATATATCTGAATGTATGGATGGATACTGAATATTTTGTCATTACAGTTACCAATAGAAAAATGTATATTAGAGGACTGTCTGGAAATCTGGCTTTTAAGAAGTCCTATGGTTGAGCTGTAAGATAACAAGCATTCATCCCTTGTAGGGTAGACATTCAGTTGATGTTTGAAGGTGGGCTACAGCCCCATCAAGCAGAAACTGCTTTTTCACTCATAGGCCAAGTACCTGAAATGCAGGACAGGCAGCTTTGGGGCCAAACACAGAATCAGGAAAGAGGAGGCCATGTCCTGCTTCCAGCAGAGGTATGGTGGGATCATCCTTTGTGGCAAATAAATTCCTGTTTCTATCCAAAGACTAAAAAATATTTTTCAATAAAATGTAAAAAAAAAAAAAAAAAAAGTATGGGGAGGCATGCGTTGTTTTTTTTCCTTGTTCTGTCTTACTGTTTTTAGATTGATCCTTCCCTTTCCCTACGTCAAAACCCCTGATCCTTTGTGTTACACAAAATAGATATATCGCCTTCACCCCAAGTCCATGCTGTCATCTGTCGATCCCCTGGTCACCCTTCTCCATTCATTGAAGGTTTCAGCTTCTAATTCATAGCCTTATTCCCCTCCCTGAACCCTGTCATTATTTTCTCCTTAGTGACTGGAACACCAATCCTCTCATCCAGCTTGGTTCGTCTACCTTCTCAAGCAGTCATCCCTTGTTTGAATACATTCTCACTACCCACTTATCACCTCCACCATACTCTCTTCATTTTCCTCCTCACTCAGCTTAGACTCCATGGTTGTGTACCCGAATAACTCTCTGGAAAAAATCCCTCAACTTCTTTTACCTTTCTCCCTCTGTTATTTGTCTCTAGAAAAACTCTGACGCTATGAATATGCCATTCACTCTCTCCTTGCCAGTGCCCAAGCAGCTGAATACTCCTAGATTAAAAAGCACACAGGAGGGCAGCCTGGTTTAATTTTTTGAAATTTATTTATTTATTTATTTATTTATTTATGGCTGTGTTGGGTCTTCGTTGCGGTGCACGGGCTTCTTATTGCGGTGGCTTCTCTTGTTGCGGAGCATGGACTCTAGGCGCATGGGCTTCAGTAGTTGCAGCACATGGGCTCAGTAGTGGTGGCTCACGGCCTCAGTAGTTGTGGCTCACGGGCTCTAGAGCGCAGGTTCAGCAGTTGTGGAGCACGGGCTTAGTTGCTCCGCGGCATGTGGGATCTTCCTGGACCAGGGCTCGAACCTGTGTCCCCTGCGTTGGCAGGCAGATTCCTAACCACTGCACCACCAGGGAAGTCCCAGCCTGGTTTAATTTTAAACGCTCGATTACAAATCTCAAATAACCAGTCAGTGCTCAGCTGCTATCCTACTGTATTTCTCTAGCAGACTCAGTTTCCCACTTCCTGAAATGGCTATTTCCTATTACCTGCCCTCCTTGAATCTCTCAGAACACTTCCTGCATCTCTTGTAGTTGGTGACCTTGCTTCTTACATCATTGAAAAGATAGAAGCCATCAGGAAGACACTTATTTGTCTTCATTACCAAATATATAAACACACATGCATATATCCCTCTTAGTATGATAGAGGAAATACCCTCCTTCTCCTATCAACTCCAGTTCTTTTCCTTTCCACTGGATCCTACTCCTAATTTTCTGCCTTCTGCAGGACTTTCTTCTCTAACTTATTCCTTCACTGTGCCTCATTGATCTTTTCCTCAGTCCCCAATCAGTGTATAAAATCAAACCGAAAATCTTGGCCCCAAATTTCTCTTGATCATTTGCTCCATTCCTGTTTTCTTGGTAATCACCTTCTTTAAAAAATTGTCTACACCTACTATCTCTAACGCTTTACCTCCACTCTTGTTTTTAACCCAACACTCAGCTGAAACTGCTCTTGTCAAGGTCACGAATGACCTTCACTTGGCCTAATTCAGTGGCCACAGCTTCGCTCTTTTTGATCTTAGGCTTCACTCAGCACTGGATTCCATTGACCACTTCCTTTTTTGAAATACGATCTCATTTTGATTTCTCTAACCTTGGACTTTTTTCTGGTTTATTCTTATCCCCCTTGATGTTTTTTCACTCCTCTGCTACAAACTTTTGATGTTCCTCTCAACTAAACATGGGCCTCTCTCCCCTCCTTTCTCTCTCTGCTTTCTCTCTTTTACAGATCTCAGTCTCTACCCATGAGTTTCATATTGTCTCCAACTGCCGTTTTGAAGTCTCTAGTTGATTGTCTTACAGACTTGTCAAGCTTATCATGTCTGAAATGGAATCCTGGATTTCATCCTCCTCCAAATCTGTCCCTCTTTCAGTATTCCTTATCTCCATAAGGACTACCACCATCTACCCAATTGTTTGAAATAAACACTGAGAGTCATCCTTAATTTGTCCCTTTCACTTTCACATCCAATTTATCACCAAAATCTATAGCTTTCACCTTCTATGTATCTCAAAACCGTCTACTACTGTCCATTTCTATTGTCCATTTCCTGAGCCACATCACACAGTCCCTGACTTGGACCTCTGCCGCAGTCCCCTAACTCTCCCCGCTAATACTCTCCAGTATTAGCACCTTTTACTCATTCTTCAGCTGAAAGTGCTTTCTTTTTTAAGTGTTTTTTTTTTAGTAATAGCTTTATTAATATATAATTCATATACCATAAAATCCACCTTTTAAAGCATATAATTCAGTGGTTTTTAGTATATTCACAAAGTTGTGCATCATCACCATTATCTAATATCATAACATTTTTATCACCCTGAAAAGAAACCCCATCCCCATTAGCAGTCACTCTGCATCCCACATCCTCTCAGTCCCTGGCAAGCACTAATCTACTCTCTGTTTATGTGTATTTCCCTATTCTGGACATTTCATATAGTTGGAATGATACAGTCTTTTGTGACTGGCTTCATTCACTTAGCATAATGTTTTTATAGTTCATCCATGTTATAGCATAAATCAGTACTTCATTCCTTTTTATGGCTGAGTAAATTTCCATCTTTTATTGACTGATTCATCTCTTTTTTTTAAGTTAAATCTGATTTTGCCTCTTGGATGAACTGTGCGCTCCTTACTGTGGGCGATAAGGCTCTTTGGTCTATCATCCCTACCTCATTTTGTGCCTCTATCCCCTTTGCTACTGAGACCTCAGATTAAATGTAGTTCATTCCAAGAGGCTTTCCTCCACCTCCTGATAAAAGTAGATCTTGTTTCCATTATTATTCTCCAGCACAGAACTATTTCAGTTTTCTTAATAACACTTATGATCTCTAATTATGTATATTTACATGTTTGTTGTGTGTCTCGTCTGCTAGGCTGGAAGCCCCCTGAGGTCAAAACTGAAGTCTCCTCTGGTCCCTGTTTTACGCCAGAACCTGGCACAGTGCTTGTGCATAGTAGAGAGTGTGCTTTCAATAGGTATTTGTGAACAGAATTAATAGATGGGATGTTTGCCAAGTGTTGATTCTAGTTGGTGCTGATGTGAAAAGAAAGGATAAAAGTGATCCAGATTGTAAGATGATTACTGTGATGCCTAGGTGACACAGGATAAGTGGTAAGGATTGACAGCACAATATGGGGAAATGAAAAATATAACAGCAAGGTTTAGAACTTGAAAAATGACAAAATGATGATATCTTTTTGGGGATGAGGAAATAGGGCAGTGGAAAGGTCTGAGGAAAAAACGCTGGGAGCTTGGTATTCTCTACCTTTTGTGGGAGATCTTATACTTAAAAAATCTCTTCAGGCAACCTGACTCAAAAATAGATTTCACAAAACTATCCAGGATAGAATACAGAACAGAAACCACGAAGACATTAAACTTGAGAAAGGTCGTGTGGATATTAGGTCCTCGGTATCCACATACATACCAGTGAGTACGTGAAAGCACACTAAGGAAGTGGTTAAGAGGAAGGTTATTTTCATGACTGATGCTTATTGATTATCAGAGAATTCCCTTGGTGATTGTCTTCTGCCTTAAAGAGTGTTGGTATGAAAGACATCCCTTAATCTGGCTACATAAATGAAATCGATCATTTAGCAGCAGTTGGCTTATCATATTGCACTACTTTATACGAGAGATGCTATCCATAAAGGCAATTGTAATAGGTGGTTTAATAAGGCAAACACTGCTAAAGAATACAATAACTGTATTCTTAGCAAATATGATACTTCTTTCAATGCACTCATTTGTTTTATTAAGGCCAATTATACATTTGTTTTTGCTCATTTTTACTGTACAAAAGAAATTTGAAATACTTAATAGTCAATTAACTGTGAGCATGCAGATAAAAATAATGAATGTTATCACACAAAGAGTTTATATATAAGAGGCAAGGCAGACATGAATATAGCATATGGAAATTTGTCAGAAATTAATAATTTCTATTTTAAGTCTCTTTAGAGCATTCAGGGAAGGAAAACCTTTAAATTAATGAAATTCCTACCTGGGTCCATGTCGATGGCTGACATGATTCTATCTAAATGGAATAGTGATGAAAGCTACAATCAGGGTCCTCTCAAGAAAGCTGACTTTTTCCTTAACAGCATCTTTAACACAATAGACAAACTCTTGGTACTTAGATCTCTATATTTAGTCACTTTGGAATATTTTATGCTTTTATGAGTCATCAGAAAGGAACTATGAACTTGCCTTCAAGTGATAATGGAGAATGACATATTTCAAACAAATTTTGGGTCAGGGAATGGTGACTATACCTATAATAAAATTATGGTTATGAATTAATAAGTAGACATTTTTTATTCACCAACCAGTTATGTAGCACTTACAATATTTCAGGCTCAGTACTAGATATAGAAAATATTTCAGGGTCAGTACTAGGTACATAAGATATGGTCCTTGCAGTATAAATTTGATAATCTCAAGGTGAAACAAAGGATAAAGCAAGTTCCTCCCAGCGACATGTGATATATGCTGTTTAGAGGAATTAGGAGTACCGGGGGAGCATTCGTCTGTGAGGGTCCAGCCTCACAGAGATCAGGAAAGGCTTCCTAGAGGAAGTAACAGTTAAACTAAGCCTTTCATTTAAGTAGGAGTTAGGCAAAGGGCACAGAGGAAAGAACATGTATGTAGGTTTAGGTCCTGGAGCCTTTGAAAAATGGAAAGAAGTCCAGACTGGCTGGAGCTTAGAGTGTGAGGAAAAGTGGCAGAGATATGCAGGAGATGGATTGAGAATGGACTTGGATTGCCCTATGAGTCATAATAAAGGAGTTCTTACTTTAATCTAAATGCTGGGAGGCCGCTAAAGATTTTAAGGAGGGTCAGAATGTGATCCACTTTTATTTTTATCCTTTAAACTATTCTAGCTATAGTGTGGAGAATGGGTGGGAAGGAAATAAGACCGGATGCAGGGAGATGAGTGAGGGAGGATGTAAATGTGGCATCCAGTCAAGAAAGCACGGTGTCTTTCTTGGGCAAGGGCAGGGGGAGATAAAGGCAAGTGGATAGATTCAGGAAATGCTGGTGAGTTAGAATGGCAAGTAGGTTGGTAGGTAGGTGGTTCTGAATCTCAGGAGAGTGGGCTGACCCACTGAGTCAAACTGAGTATGTTTGACAGTTATCAGCATTTAGACACATTGTAGTTGAAGTCATGGGAATCAATGAAAGGCCTACAACTGTGGTCTTCAAGCCAAGGTACCTGTACTTGTGTGGGTACATAAAGACTCCAAGGTTTCCGTGGGCACACAAATAATGTAATTTTAAGGGAATCCAGTTGTTGGGTCCTCAAGTTCCGTATGTTGTCTTTCTAAAATCAATATTCCTGAGAATCCTTCTGTGGTCAAGCAGATTCTTCTTCCATCCATCTCCTTTCACAGAGTTCTTCTCCCATTGACAAAAGAAGGGCAGACCTGCAATTTATTCTTACTCGCCATGGTGCCTCCGTGAGCCCCACACAAAAGCAGTAGCATTTATATGGAGAAAGTGAACGACCCAAATGGGTAATAAAGGTTATAAATCCTTTTGCAACTCAAGTAATTTTTTTTTTTTTTGCTTTTCATGAAATGAAAGAAATGCCTAATAGAATCTGTCAGCTGATAGATCATTAAAAATAATTTTGGATGCTAGATAACTATTTGACTTTTGGCATGTAACTCAGAAGTTTAAAGAATTGAGTGACATTGCTATAATAAATCCTTCCATTTCTATCTACCTATTTATGTAAAGAATGTTCTAGGTACTTAACATAAAAAATGAAATACAGAAATAAACTTGATGCAGAACATTGTCTAATTTTGGCAATAAGTTATATTATCCATGGACCCATGGAATAATTAAAAAAACCTCATTTTAATTAATTAATAGTTCCATCTAAATACTGTTTGTTATAATTAATAAATATCTGTCAAAATATAAAATATGTTACATTGTGTTTATCAATTGAATGTAATGGTAATTTAATGAGAACTCAATCCAGAAGAAAAATGTTATCACTTAGAAATTTATGGACCCAGGAGATTAAAAAAATTAAATTTACTGACATTTTTTTTGCAGAGAGGTATGATAAGGCATACAATAAAAGACTTTCAAGCATAAAATATATTACTCTGGGTTGAAATTTTGTTGGAGAAATAGAACAGAATAATGAGTTCCAAGAGTAGAAGGAATGATATAACATTTTCTCATGTTAAGGAAGAGCTTATTCATGTATTTTTTAACTGGATGAAGGTGGGAATAAAATCAGTAGTGATTTCACACATTTTAAATGTTGGACATATTTAAAGAATGAAGTAACAGTTATATTTTTAAACGTTGTTACAAAATTTACAAAATAGAGGCAGTTATATCCTTTGCCAGTGATATCCTATACCAAATTAGATGGTAACTTTTGGATGTCAACTTAAAAATATGAGAGAGGTTTTTCAAAATCATTTTAGCGGGTATCTGAGAATAAAGTTTGGAGGACCACTTGGTCTAGGGTGAAAAGAGAAAGGAGATTAGGTCCCCAGAAGCATCATTATTCAGAGATCCTTCTACCTTCACCAGTGTAACAAGGAAAGGAAGCAAGAAAAGGCTTGCTAAGTGTAAATTTGTAGGTTGTCTCTATAGGATTGGGATTAAGCCATCTATGAGAGCACAGGCTGGGTGCGGGAAGATGTCCAAAGAGTTTATTGTTTGAATTAGCTGTTGTGGAGAATGGGAGCTTCAATCAGTGGTTGAGAAGTTAGTCTGGAGGTTGGCTGATCACGATCCTAGAGTAATATCAGTCTCTTTGGTATGTGATATTCTTCAAGCACTTATTGGTAAGAAATTCTTAAAGTCAATAGATAACATAGACATTAAAAAAAAACTAGAAATTACGTAATAAGAGACAATAAGGATAATCCGAGGCAGAGACGATAAATCGTTTACCCAAGGTTACCTTCAGGAATGGCAAATGGAATCTCAGCTTCTTGCTTTCCCACTGAAGATTTTATAAACTTACCTTGAACTTCCCTGTGGTATCTCTTACACCGAGTTTGCTTATAAAGCACAGCAGAAGTGAGATGAGAAGTTAGGAAAAGTGTATGTGTGTCCCTGTCTGACTTCAGAACTCGATCTCAACCCAGATGTCTAAACCCCCCAAATGCACTTCCAGGACAATCTCTCTTCTACCCCTAGAATTTAGTATTCCAGCTTCCGCCTGGCACATGTCTCCCTCCTAACTCCACCTTCAAAGTCCTCTGGATCCTTTAAAGGCCAGCCCCTCTGTGAATTTTTCGAACAAGTGCAAGTATGCCGCTTATCCCCTATACTAGCCCTGCCCAGGAGAAAAAGAATACAAATGACAAATGCAAGTCACTTATATAATTTTTATTTTTCTAGTAGCCACATTTACAAAAGTAGAAAAAAAAACAGTTGGAATTAATCTTAATATGCTTTATTTAACCCATTATATCTAAGATATTGTCATTTTAACATGTGATCAATACAAAAATTATTAAAGAGATATTTTATATCCTGGGTTTTTTTGGGTACTGTCTTCAAAACCCAGTGTGTATCTTACATTTACAGCACATCTCAATTTGAATTAGGCACATTTCAAGTGCTAATAGCCATATGTAGCTAGTGGCTACTGTATTGGATAGTGAAAATCTGTACGACAAATATTAGTGCTAAAAATTCCATTTTTCTTTGCTGATTGTTTCTTGGATGTTTTTGGTTTCCTTAGCAGACTGTAAGATCCTTAAGGGCAGAGATCATATTTCACATTTCTTTGATATCCTTAAGGTGCTCAGCTGTTAAGCTCAGCCATAGTACGATATCTCCATCTACCACGTTTGTTGAATTATTTTGACTAATGAAAGTTTTTGTTAAACCACTTTGAGGATACCAGTCCGTTGCCTGGCTCTTTGGGAATAGGATAGCTCTTTTTGGAACAGCAAAGCTGTCAGAGTTTTAAATAATTGACAAGGCTGCTAATAGATGTTGCTTGTGTAATTAGATAATCATCTAAATTTGTGAGCATCCTGGTGGTGGGACTGTGGTGTCTTTTCAGCTACATCCAGTCACAACAGCTTTTATTTTAAGTACGACCATCTTTACATGCAAATTAATAGTTCTTTGGAAGGTATTAGATGCTCTTTAAAAAAATTATGAGTGTAAATTTTCCCGGGGGTACTTGTCAAGTTGGTTAATATTATCATGCTTATATTTGACTTCTCTGAGAACCTAGGTTAAAAATAAATTGGCTTAGCTGTACCAACTACTCCCTTAGAAAGTTTTCATTTTTCTTAGGGGAGGTGCAGTAGAGGGGTTTGCCTAGATTCTGGAAAAGTCATTATCTCCTTCCGATAAGCCTTTTATATTGAGAGCTATGGCCTTCAGGATAAACAAAGTGAAAAAGGGCCCCTTGAGAACCTTAATTTGTTCAAACTAAAATGAATGTAGGAAGATAATAAAGCTGTTTTAAAAAGCTAGTCTGAGCTTTAGCACAGTACTTTTAACTATTCCTTTGGGGAAATTACATCACCCTTACATGCAGGGTCAGTGAAAAAACAGTAATTATTCCGAGTGGCAGGAATTTTTTTTTCAGCCTCCACCATTGTGATTGCAGTGATATGAATTCAATCTTGCAAATTTTTGAACTGCAGCTCTATGACATTAGAAAACCTTTGAGGGGTACTGCGTAGGGAGGAGGGTTGACAAGAGTGATCACTTTGTTCCAATAACTTTATGCTAAAATAAACTTATGATCTCAAAATCAGTTTTGTAATAGAAATCCTTGTAGCAATTGCAGAGTGTAGATCTTCTGCATGAAAAAGGATTTTTTTTTTTTGTAATTATGACCACTGTGTTAAAGCAATCAAGAAGGTGTGCTGATTTACTTCTAACTGATGCAATTGATTTCCTAAAAGTTTTCCGGGGGGTGAGGGTGGGCGCGATAGGAGATGTCATTGTGATTAATCAGAAATGCTTAATCCTATCACAATACAAAGCAAATTGAGTTGTTACGCATTCCATCTATAGTGGTATTAATCAAAGGGGAAAAAAACCAACCGTGTTCTTCATCTAGTTCTAGGTAATTGACAGATGGGAAGAGGATTATACAAGCTAGTTTTAAACTTTTACCAGAAGAAATTGAATTGAAATTTGAAGCCTCTGGCGCTCATTATTGAGGTGCATTCTGCTAGGGATTGAAGTCTGTGAGTGGCCCATAACAGAAGTCTGCCATATATGATATATTCCATACATGGATAATGAACTGTTGTCAGTTTCCCTTGAGGGAAATCTGGATATATTGCATTTTCTCTCTAAGGTAGGTATAACTGTGTTTGAAAATAAAATTGTTGTTGCTGCTAATACTTATTAACTTTAAATGTTATTCACTTGTCTATGCTAGGAAGTCACCACATGTACTGAGCATTAATTGTAATCTCTTCCAGCAGCAGTAAAATTTTACTTCATAAGCCACTTTGATGAATGAGATCAGCTACTGTGGCGCTAATTTTGTGTGCTATTGCTAAATCATCTCAGATGATTGAAATCAGGCTTTCAGTGCTGATTTGGAATCAACACATAACATTGCAAACAATGAAGTGATTCTTGGACTCGTCTTAGAGCCAGCCCCTTGGTCATCATGTCTAGTTTGCACCTTACTACTTATGCAAGATTCAGAGAATTGAATCTATCAGAGAAGAGTGTAAGCGGTATGGCATTAAGACCCCAACCTTAGGGTCTCCAATAGATGTAACTTAATTTTTTTCCATTTCAAGTCTTTTGACAATTCAGGGTAATAGCTGTCAATTCAGAGTTTGCCCAGTCAGTCTATGGTTTCTGCTTTCTCATATGTTCCAGCTAATTTCTGGCAACCTTACAGATGCCAAGACAGGAGGATCCATTCTGGTCCTCTTTGTGGACCGTTATGTGTTGGTCCCTAGAGTTTGCTGCAAACCTTCTTTGTTTTGATTGTAAGGAATACAGGGTCTAGGTCTCCCATTTCCTCACCCATCCAGTGCTCCCTGGGCTTATCTAGGGTTCCTAAACACCCCGTGCAAACTGTAGGAGTCTCCTGGTTAGCTTGGAAAACAGCATATTTTTTTTTTTCAAGTAAGTCTCTTGTCCATGCTAGGTCCTTGGCATTTTATATGCAAAAGTCAAGAATTTGCCTCTTTGGCTTTCCTCTAAAATAGAAACTCCCAAATGCCTACCTGTCTCCTAGATTGCAATAACATGGGAGTGGGGGGGTGTCCTGGGCTAATAGGAAATACAGCTGAACCTTGAAAACAGCGGGGTGGGGAGAGTATAGAGGCGCTGACCCTCTGTGCAGTTGAAAATCCACGTATGACTTATAGTCAGTCTCCTTATCCGTGGTTCCTGTGTGTTCCTTGGATTCTGCATCCTTGGATTCAACCAACAGGGGATTGTGTAGTACTGTAGTATTTACTACTGAAAAAAAGTCTGCATATAAGTGGACCCATACAGTTCAAACCCCTGTTGTTGAAGGATCAACTGTATAGAGGGAAAAACTGCATCAGTTAATATGTCAAAAATATTGTTGTCTACAAGAACAAACACAATGAATAGAGTTTAGGAAATGTTAAAAAAAGAGATTAGGATTAGTCAATCTGAGTAGAAGAAAGCTATCTACAATATGAATTATATGTGTCATAATACATATATGAATGACGGTTTTGTTTGGCTTGTGCTAACCAGTTAGTTTCTGTCTCTTAGAGCAGCACCATATCTGTAAATATGATCTAGTGCAGTAATTTCTTTTCACAGTTAGGAAACAGAGACCCGCAACTAGCATGAAGCCACACAGCAAATATAGGATGTGAAGCCATTTCCTCTGACTCAGAATCTTTGCTCATTTCTTTCCTCCTTGCCTGAGAATATTACTTTGCAATTGAAGAAAATTGGGTTAGCTATCAGGATGAACTTTTTGATACTAATAGGTTGAAACACAGAAATACATTATCAAGGACATTTGCAGTGGTTATTTTAAAAAATCGTTAGGCAGCTACATTTTTGCTCTGGCCTGGGGACAGTCCTGTGGAATCAGAGATGATGTGGCTTACTGATGTCAATTTCTTTACCCTGGTTTTTAGATTACATGACTTTAAGGCAGATATTTCAGAAAAAGTTTACAAATATAGACTTGATTGAAATATTTACCACAGAAGCTGCCCCTGCAGTTTCTCCAAACTCACTGTGTTTATTTCCTGTGTGTGTGTGTGTGTGTGTGTGTGTGTGTGTGTAGGGAACATCAGTCTGCCTTTTCAAGCAAATGTAAGGATTTTTCAAGATGTTTAAAAACAGAAGAGTGAAATTGTCTTCAGATCCCTGGAGAAGATTGGGCTGCTTTGGGAGAGGATTTATAACTTTATGGGCCAAGGAGTGTAAAAGATGTGACAGGCTTCAAAAATAATTTTTCAGTTGGACTATTTCTTGGCAATGGTAATTGATTTTGCTTAGTGTCTGCTAAAAACAAACCTGGAGGACTGAGTTGCATAAAAAAGAAAAATCTAGAGCAAAGTATTCACATTTTTGTGAGGATGTGTAGAGATTTAGACAGATTTTAGAGAGATTATTTTGTCTTTCATTACTCCCTGGTGGAGAGAGATACATTTTGGAAAGCCAATCAGATACTTCCTTTTTCCTGTGGTAATATTTAAAATCTTAGCTTTCAAGAAAAATCTTCCAGAAGAACTTTTCTTTCTCATTCTGCACCCCAGGACACCTCCCCACTTCTTGGCTCCTTTCCTTTTGGTGGCAGTATGTCTATTTAACAGGATTTTTTTTTTGGTAGAGGAAGCACCTGTTTGAATGCAGCCAACCCCTTCCTCCCTCCCTCTCTTCCTCCTTCCCTCCATCCCTCCCTCTCTCCATCCTTTCCTTCCTATTTTGAAGTGAATGACTTTGAACTGCCAACATCAAGTAACATGATATCATAATACAGCCTATTCCCCTCCCCAGCTTTGTTGAGATATAAATGACATATAACATTGTATAAGTTTAAGGTGTACAGTGTGATGATTTGATGCACATATATACTGCAAAATGATTATTGCCAATAAGGTTAGTTAACATATACATCACACATCAACTCATATAATTACCTTTCTTTTTTGTAGTGAGAACATTTAAGATCTGCTCTCTTAGCAACTTTCACGTATACAATACAGTATTGCTAACTATAGTTACCATGCTGTATATTACATCCCAGACCTTATTCAACATATGGTTGGAAGTCTGTACCCTTTGATCAACATCTCCCCCATTTCCCCCACCCCCCTAGCCCTCGGCAGCCACCATTCTACTCTCTGTTTCTATGAGTTCAGCTTAATAGATTTTACATATAAGGGGTGAGATCATACAGTATTTGCCTTTCTCTGTCTAACTTATTTCGCTTAGCATAATGCCCTCACGGTCCATTCATGTTGTTGCAAATGCCAAGATTTCCTTCTTTTTATAGTTGAATAATATTCCAGTTTTCTGTGTGTGTGTGTGTGTGTGTGTGTGTGTATCACATTTTCTTTATCCATTCATTTGTAACAGAGATTATTTTTAATATGGTTGAATCTGGGAATCTACAGTACATAATTTTATTGAATTTGGGGATCTAAAGTACATACTGCATACTACAACTTCATATTTCAGTATATTTAGCTAATTTGAGGGAACTTTTAATTTTATGTAATCTCTTAAGGTTATAATAATAGGGTTAGTTGTGTTTCTAATATAACTTCCAGCTGCGTTCTCACTCTTTGTCAACTCTGTAACATTAATCCTTTAGAGACAGAAACTAAAATTTGGATTTAATTCAGAATTGATATAAGATGAGAATAGTTACAAATATCACCTCATTCCCTAGAGTCTTGTTTTCCTTTTAAAGTATACAAGTGTATGTAAACTCTCATTATTCAGATATTTGCCGTGAGGATTTGTAGACACTTTTACCCTAAACTTAACATCAAAATCAACATCTCACCACAATCAATATGCCTGTGTGTATAATAAAAAACGATTTGTTGTTGTTGAGATCGGGCAGGAGGATGGAGAGTGAGTGGGCTGCAGTCTTAAGTCCTTTGCTCAGGTTGTTTAAAAGTGTTTGCGTTGTCTCTAACCATCTTCCTCATCCTTTTGCCTGAGTATTAGCCCCTTCCTGAGTCTCAGTTCCTTTCTGCCAGGATCTGGGAGCACTTCTAACCAGGGTCTAATTTAGATAGGATCTTTAGTATCTCTAACATGCTATGTCATTGTCTACTTACATTACGGTATATATCTTTGCACATGTAAAAGGAAAATATAATTCCTATGTGATATTGTAAGAAGGGATTCCTTATGTACTGCATACAAACATACCCTCCAAACACTTCATTATGTGTTAAAGAATTGGGTAATTGGTGTTTCAAATGATCTAATTTATATCATTCAAAAATCCTGGGTGGATTTGGATTGCTATATAGATGGTTACAAGTGTTTTATTGATATTTGGGGAAACTGGATGGGTGTTTGGGTGGGTTGGGAACATATTAATTTTCCCGATTAAAATAATAGAGTGATAGGCTTGCACCACCTGAAAACTGCTATGTAACATGTTTTCAGAAAAGAATTGATTCAGATGAGGGATGCCTGTATTTCTGTTCCAAAAAGACACGCATATACTTTCTATATCTTGAAACCTTTTGCATGACAAATCCTCACATTTGTCATCTAGTTTAATTCATGTGGCTTCCGACTCTATCAAACAATACATTTATAACCTTTTGTGTATTTCTTGAAAATTTTCTTGATTTCTGGCTGTGTTCCCTCCACCTATGTTCTAAAGGGTCAGTGCCCTTGGGTCTTCTCTTTCCTCTCTCCCCTGAAGACAACTTTTGATCTCATTCCTCTGCTGAACTCTTCATCTTGAACCCTGTTCTCTTTCTCATCCTCCTGTCTCCCATTTTCAACTAGTGGCTTTTCTACATTTGTGTCCCAATGCCATTTCAAATATAACATAGCAGGGAGGAAATATATGAACCTAACAGTGGGCCCCAGAAGTTCCATTTGGGAGGCAATGGACTTTGTCTAGAAAAATGCCCTGTAAGCCAATTGCTGCTGCAAATGAGAGAGAAAGGTTGGTAGATGACAAGGTGAGAAAAGGTAGCTGAATCACCCTGAATGCATAATGAACAGGAATTTGAGGTTAGAAGGGAAGGAGAGAAAAGGAATAGGAGGAGAGAGTAAAGAGAGGGAAAGGCTGGAAAACTTACAGGGAAGTAGAAAAGGACTTTGAAAGAACAGGTTGGTTTGATAGTCAAATTTAGTTTATTTATATTCTTTGCAGTATAAATGTCTTCATCTCTCCAGTACAATCTGCTACACACACAACAGACTTCTATGGGCGAATTTTTCCATGTCAAAATCTAGAGACAAATTAGAGCAGCATTATTCACAATAGCCAAAAGGGGGAAACAACCCAAACTGTCCATCAGCAGATGAATGGAAAAACAAAATGTGGTATAGCCATACAGTGGAATATTATTCAACTTACAAAGGAATGAAATTCTTATCCATATTACAACAATACAATTCTTATACATTCTTATACAATTCTTATACATGATGAATCTTGAAGACATTACGCTGAGTGAAAGAGGCCAGACAGAAAAGCACAAATATTGTATGATTCCATTTATATGAGGTACCTAAAGTAGTCAAATTCATAGAGACAGAAAATAGATTATAGGTTACCAGGAGGTGGGAGGAGGGTGAAGTGTGGGGTTAATGTTTAAGAAGTACAGATGTTTAAGGAGTTAAGTTTGGGATGATGGAAGAATTCTGGAGATGGATGGTGGTGATGTTTGTGCAACAGTGTGAATGCACTTAATGCCACTGAGCTGTACACTTAAAAGTGGCTAATATGGTGAATTTTATGTTATGAATATTTTACTGTGAAATATGTTTTTACAGGAAAAACTTTTTTTTTTTAATGTGGAGACAGAGGCTGTATGCTATGTCTGGGGCCCTACAGTTTGTGCAGCATGAAAGATGATCTAGAAGCTAAATGACCTCAGCAGAGGTCAGGTTACAGAACTAGAGAGAGAGAAAAAACCCCAAAACCCCTGTAGTGGGTTGAATGATGCCCCCAAAAGACATGTCCATGGCCTAACCTCTGGAACCTATGGATGTGATCATATTTGGATAAAGAGTCCTTGCAGATACAATTATTTTTATTTTTATTTATTTATTTTTTAAAATGTTAATTAATTAATTTATGGCTGCGTTGGGTCTTTGTTGCTGCGTGCGGGTTTTCCCTAGTTGTGGTGAGTGGGGGCTACTCTTCCTTGCGGTGCACGGGCTTCTCATTGCGGTGGCTTCTCTTGTTACGGAGCACGGGCTCTAGGCGTGTGGGTTTCAGTAGTTGTGGCACGTGGGCTCAGTAGTTGTGGCTCGCGCGCTCTAGAGCACAGGCTCTGTAGTTGTGGCACACGGGCTTAGTTGCTCAGCGGCATGTGGGATCTTCCTGGACCAGGGCTCGAACCTGTGTCCCCTGATTGGCAGGAGGATTTTTAACCACTGTGCCACCAGGGAAGTCCTGCAGATACAGTTAGATTAAGGATCTCGAGATGAGATCACCAGATTACCTGATTGGGCCCTAAATCCAGTGACAAGTGTCCTTTTAAGAGACAGAAGAGAAGAACTGGAGGAGAAGACCAAGTAAAGATGTAGGCTGACATTGGAGTGATGCCAAGCAACGCCTGGAGCCACCAGAAGCTGGAAGAGGTAAGAATTCTCCTGTAGAGCCTTCAGAGGAGCGTGGCCCTGCCAACACCTTGATTTCGAACTTCCATCCTCCAGAACTGTGAGAGAATAAATTTCTATTGTTTTAAGCCACCAAGTTTATAGTAATTTGTTATGGCAGCTCTAGGAAACTAATACCCTCCAGCCCTTCCGTGCTGTGGAAGATCTGACTAGTCATTGGGCAGTTGCAAGAGATCCCATGGCAGAGAGGGCTGGCTTCCAGCTGAAACCATGAGCATCTTGAAGGCATCTTTACTGACTTCTAGGTTAAAGAAAAAAAGAAGAAAGAACCACTTTTATTAGGTCTGATTCATGTGTCACCAAAACCCAGAGAAGGTAGACATCAACATGTGTGTTTTCAGATGGGGAAACTGGTGAGGCTACCTGTTGATGTCTGTCAGAGTGTGACCCGTGGACCATCTGCACCAGAATCACCTGTGGTGTTTGTTTGTTGATTCATTAGGTCCAAAACCTGATGAATCAGAAACTCTGGGGATATTCTCCAGGAAGCTGAATTTTTTAATAATACTCATATATATTAGATTTTGAGAACCACTGCTGTAATTGATTAGGTGATTTGGTTGATGTCTAATGGTGGGTAAGAGATACAGCGAGGATTTGAAAACTTGTCTAGAAAGCATATGCTTTGCACCAAAAACCAGCTGACTTTTCATCTTTCTTTTCACTCTAAATTCCTTTATAGGGTTCAGTGACACCAGTGAATGAATTATTTTCTTTCTAGGTCTTAAATAGCTAATATTTATTTACTCTTTGGGTTCCAGACCAAAATGATGATTGTGTTGCTAATTGTGTATGTGTCTCTTTCCTTGAGATCTTGACCTCTTCCTGGGGCTCAAGAAAATTAATTAAATGAGCCCACATTTAATTTATCCCTGTATCTCTGATCTCTAGGGCAGGGCCTTTGTAAAGAAGACATCGCATACTGGAAAAACCTAACCATTCTTCTTTATTGTTTTAATTACAAAAATTGTGTTTATTATTAAAATTTCAAACATTGTATAAGTATAGAAAGTGAAAAGGGCAAGTATTGCCCTTAGTTCCGTCATTTGGAATATATCCTTCCATTTTTTGGATGTATATAGATTATTATAAACATATTTTTCCCACAAAAGGGCACATTACTCTGCAATATACTTTTTCCTTTTAAATACACCATGGACAGCCCTCCTGATTAGTCCTACGGTCTACCTTATGATTTCCAAAAATCCTGACCCTTTACAATTTGTAGTTCATCGTCACAGTTCCTGCCGGAAGAGCTCAGCTGGGATCTGCCTAAGAAGGTGATGTCATTTTGGGCCTCTAAGGTATAAAGATGTGGAAAAGCTCAAAGGGATGGACAGGCTCCAGAGCGACGCTCAGAAACTGTCTAGCTCAGAGGAACCAAAGAAAGGAGACTTTTTTGCCTCAAAGGAAAAGAAAAATTGCTTTAGAAGAAGGAACTTCAAGTTGTTCTAGAAAAGCGAAGGTTGTATGTTCTGAAGACCTGAAGAAAAAAGCTGACTACGTTGATTCCTGACCTTGTAGCTTTCTCTATAGAGTGAATAGAAAGCCAACTTTCAGCGAGAATTATAAGTGGATTTCAGCTGTTTAAAAACCAGTTGCGGGAAGAGTGAGTCAAATTAAATGGTGAAAGTTAGGTTAAAAAAGACGTTTTATTTTTCTTACTTTTGTAAAGATTCTTAACTTTTTAGACTATTTTTAAAATTTATTCAAGAAGCAATTAATATCTGCCACCTAGCTGGAACAGGCAAGATGCTGAAGGCTGAGAGATAAGTGAATCTCCACCCACAGGGAGTTACGGTCAAAATTAGGGCAATGGGACCTCCCCTACCACAGTATTGCTGTGAAAGCAAACAGTTTTCATTTATCCTATTTTATTACAGAATGTCTTCTGAAAACATGGATGGAAATCATGTAAAAAAGCTGAGTAACACAGACTGGCAGGTTAAGAGTAAGTTGTGGAGAACAGTCCCATAGAAGTGAAAATGTTATAAAATCCCTAACTATGGCATCAAGTATGGTATATGTTTTTCTTTTTAAATTTAAATTTAAATTAAAAAAAATTTTAAATTTTACAATGTATATGTGTTTGTCAAATATACTAAAAATTGTATTAATATTGAGTACATGTATGTGAATGTATTTAAAAAATCATTTTCTACCTACGGCTTTGGGTCTTTCAACTTACTTAGCATGGCTTTAGAAGATAGAGGAAAAAAAAAAAAAGGAAAAAAAAAAAAAAAAAAAGAAGATAGAGGAAATGTATTTTAACAGTGGGGCAGGCTTTTTGGTTGTAATTTGTCGGGGGATTCAGCAGGCAATTATGATACTGCCTTTACTGAGGATTTACCAACTTTGTACAAAATTTGCTCAAAGAAAGGTTAAAACTAGCCTTTTTCTTCCCTTGATAAGAAATCTGTAGAAAACTTTATCCATACCAACAGCTCTAGCAATTTCTGAATCGCTTAAATGCTTTCCTGATATTGATTCGTAATCCACAAATTTACAAATATCTCCATTTTCTTTATCCCCGCACCTCAAATTGTAGACACAGTGTTTGACCTAACTTCCATCGTTTTATGTATGTCGTTGAATAACTGCTGTTTCCTTCACAAATAAACTCATAATTGACCAGTTCATGTCTTGTGAGCTTTTGATGCCTTGCTTTTGGCTTGCTTAATGATAACACAGGTTTTATAAATTGTATTAGTACCAGGATCAGAATTTTCATTTCTCTGTCTTCCAGTCTACTGGATAGAAACAAAAGAAGAAAGCAACTAAATATTCAAATACATGAACGCTCCTGTACAGGCAATGGTGGTGCCATCAGGCCATATCTTTGCCTGGTGTTTCATCAGGTGATCTATATATGGAATTGGTACTAGAGAGGGAATGGAATTTCATTGTATAATAAATGAAAGTAAAGGTTGGTATGAATCTTGAAGACTCTTGTCACGTGTATATTAAAGTATTCTATCATCTCCAAAGTGCAGTAGGGATGGGAGCTAAAAATTTCATGTTATTTCAACTGTGTCCAAATTATTAACTTACTTTATCAGTTCAACAGTGACCTCTGAACCTCAGTTTTTCTCTTTTTCTAAAAAGAGAGTACTGATTGCTATCTCTCAGAGTTGCTGTGAGGACTGAGTAGTGTGCCTACAGGGTTTAGACAGTACTGACTGTGTGGGGCAAGCAGCAATGGGACTTCAGCCTCTTCTCAGCCAGAGGATGTTGCACACCTGTAGAGCAGGTGCCACATCTTTCATCTCTTTATGGGGCTTTGTACAGGTTGTTACATAGTTAAGAAGTATTTTTTATTATTATTTTTCCCTGGTCAGGGTATGTAAGGTGACTTAGCAGTTGAATTGAATTTTAGATGAAGAGTTGTGAAACAGATATGGTAAGTTTAGGGATTTTTAAGTATGCTGTACATCTTCATTTGCAGAGATAATTTTTGTGTGGATGTGTTGAGTTACAACCAACCCTTGGTTATTCTTGGTGAGGGTTGCAATGTGTTTTATCACCCAAACCAGTATGCTTTGCAGAGTGAAAGAGTGTGCTATAGGTATTTACTCCTGGACTGCTGTTGAAGTCAGGAATTGTCCCAGGCAAACAGAGATAGACAGATGGTCACTCTATTCGTGGCTGATCTTCTTCATTTGGAATCTTGTTTAATTTAAGGTGGAGCAGTTCTCCAAAGCACCTCCTGCTTCCGTTGAGTTAATGTCATAACTACATTCTAAGCATGAGTGGACATCTTCCTGAGGATGGTGTTTCTCAGAAGTGTTTGTGATCTTTCTGAAGGCAGATGTTTAGCACTGCTTGACTGTTCTTAATTGAGCAATGGTACCAGGACCTTGAGATTAATGGGTTTATCAGGAGATCAGAGAATTCCCCTCTCCTAATCCTAATACCCCTGGTCCCTGAAGAGCCTTCCTCATCTACCTCCTGTGTACCCACTAGAGGTGTTTGTTAGTCTTGCAGTAGCACCTGGAATATAAAGCTCTATGATTCAAAGCCAAAGATTATTCAGATATTATTTGCAGTTTTCCAATGATCCATATTAATATTCCTTTCCAGGATTGCTATATGGATTAGCATATTTATCCGAGCGATAGACTAGCCTGGTGGTTAGAGCCAAGACTCTAGCTGCCAGATGGCCTGGGTTTGAACCCTTGCTCTGCCCACATCAATTTTGTGACCCTTGGCAAGTGACTTAATTTCTCCCCTTCAATTTCTTCATTAATAATATGGGGATAATAATAGTACTTACCTCATAGCAATGTTGCAGGGATTAAATGAATTAATACTTGTGAAATGCTTATAACAGTGTGATACTGAGCAAGAACTATATAAATGTTTGTAAGCAAAAAATATAAGTAAAACTTCTACATGTAATCCAGTGCTGGTGATACTAAGCTTGAGATGCTCACAGGCATAAATATAGGAGTAAAGGAAAGAACAAAAGAAAGTGAGGGCTGTAGATAGCACTGGTAATTGAGAGAAGAACAGTAGGAAATACATTCCTCAGGAGATTTAAAGTTGGAAATCTCTGTCTTATAAGATCCAGTATATTATTGGGCATAATGAACCTGAGAATCAAATGTAATTTTTCCTTTGCTTTATTCTTTGGGTGCCATTGAGTTTTGCGGGGATGCCACCGAAATCATTTTTGTTATTGTTAGTATTGTCATCATCAATATTTTAATCAGTTATAAAATATTAAACTTTATTTGATTCTGGCAATCCACTATATCATTTAAATACAGTGGTCCAGCCTCAGGACTCAGAGGTTTTGAAATGATAGTTCTTTATTGAAGTCTGGATGAGACCATAGTGGATTTAGTATGCCTATTGTTGAGTTCGCTGAATGAAACAAGAAAATGGAAACATTCATAGATTTGACAGCACAGCACAAAATCTGGCAATGGACTGCTTCTAAATCCTGGATAGAATGATCCGAGAATCATTGCTTCAGAGTGAGCTGAACAAGGTCATCTTATTATCAAGCTCCCTGTTCTCATGTCAGATTAAAAAAAATCAACAACAAAGAACCCAAGAAGTTTAAACGTTAGAAAGATACAAAGACACAGAAGAAAGAGCTGTGAGCTTTGGCATGAGGTAGAATTGTATTCAGATTCTGGCTTTGGGATCGATTGTATGGGCCTAAATAACTTGTTAAGCTTTTAGAGCCTATCTCTGAAATGGGATTGACACATCCTCATATAGTCAGAGTAAGGATTAAATGAGATCATATATGTCAAAGCAGCTGTTCTTAGTGGCACTTGGTATAGGCATTTTCCTTTTCCCTACCATTCATTAGACTATTTCTTTATCATAGAGATCATGCCTTTTTATTAGTAATCTCCAACATCCCACACAATGTCTGCATATAGTAGATCTTAAACGTATACGTATTCAATACTGAATGAATAATGGTCTAACTAAATCCATTAATTTATCAACCATTAATTGAGTAACCATTCTATGTTAGTGACTATGCTAAGGACTTGAGAAACAGAGATGGACATGGTGTGGTCCCCTCCCCACAGGGGCTTATAGGCTGGAAAGAGAGAATATACATTGTCGTGAGTGCGTTGCAGAGTTTGTATAAGGTGCTATGGGTGTACGAATGAGGAAGCACCCCACTCTAACACGGGGAGTCTGGGAAAGTTTCACAGAAGATGAGATATTTGACCTAAGTCCACTCTCTGTAGAGGGCGCTCTACACAGAGGGAACTGCACGTGCAAGAACTCAGGGGGAGGAAAGAGCATGCTGTGTTCTGTGAACTGCAGGTGTTTTCACTTATCTGGAAAGGCGAGAGAGAGTGTGTGTGTGTTTGGGGGCTGGGGAAGGTGGGAACGTGGTGGAATCTGGGGTGAAAGCTAGGCAGGGGGGCAAGTCATGACAGCTCTTGTAAGACATGTTCAGGCACCTGAACACCTTATCCTAAAGGTGATGGAGAGAGCCTTCAGAGGATTTCAAACCAGGACGGACAGGACCAGATTTAGAAAGGGCCCTCTGGCTGCCACACGGAGGGTCAGCTAGGTGACGATTGTGGTTTTCCACGTGAGACGGAGTAGGATATGGGAGCTGCAGTGGCTCTGGGAGGAGCACTGGGGAGGAGTCAAAATATCTTAGGGTGCGAGAATGATAGGATTTGGCGACTGATTGTGTGTAACATCTAGAGAAGTCCAGTTGTAGTTTGAATTGTGCCAAGT
This sequence comes from Eubalaena glacialis, assembly GCF_028564815.1. NCBI lineage: Eukaryota > Metazoa > Chordata > Mammalia > Artiodactyla > Balaenidae > Eubalaena > Eubalaena glacialis. The sequence goes on along the minus strand of NC_083731.1, from coordinate 13,993,709 downwards.
AGAGATCCTTCTATACTTTAAGAGCCATGGAAAATATTTTATATCTAAGACTTTCTAATTTAACTATCAAGATAGTGTTTTAACGTCTGGAAGCCACCACTCCTATCATTTCTGTATTAAATGTGCACGAACACAAGAAAACACAGTGGTTCTAAGTTGAGGGTGAGGAGATGGCATGGTGAAGTGGAAAAAGCACAGAAGTGTGTTTTCCTCAGTGAGTTTTCCAGCAGCTGAATGAGTTTGCATGAGTCACTCAAGCTGTTTAGGGCGACCTTTCTTGTCTATGAATTCAGGAGAATGAAACAGTTGAACTTTAAGGTCTTTAAAAATGTTATTCTTCAAAGCTTGGTAAGTGGTGTGAAGATAGAAATATGTAGAGGCTATGGATCTATATGGAAAATGTTTCCTGGTGGGTTTTTATGACATTGAAATATGAAAAAAAGAGGTATTTTATGGTACTAGACTAATCCACTTCAGCTAGGGCTGGTAAATGTGTTAGGAATTTACAGCCAAGTACAGAGGTCACTTGAACCAAATATCTCATAGAAGAAACTGAGAGAAGGATCAACTGCATTTATAAAGCTTTATTGGAAGTCCTAGAATCATCTTAGAAAGTAAGTGTACATTACCATGACAGGAGATTTATCTATCCCTTGATATGTTTATTTGGGGTGAATGGAGGTCATCAGAATGGTGAAGCACAACTGTCATTCAGGCATGTTTTAGAAGTAAGATGTCAACATCACAACTAGGTACCTTCATTCCCAGGACATTAGGGCCATTTAACTATTTGGCTCTACTGAAATGAAGGTGAGGAAGAAAAAAAAAATTTTAGCAGGTGAAAAATAGAAAAATAGGATTAACAGAAGGCAAACATTTTCTTTTTTTCTTTTTTTTTTTTTAACTCTTAGGGCAGAGGGACCTTTTGTCCTAGTCTGGAATTTTGGGTTGAACAATCAGACACAGGCTTTTAAGTGTCTGGGTAATTCTGATACCCAGGAGGAGTCAAGGTGCATATTTTTGCCCTCTGTGACTTCTGAGTCTGAGGCTAGCAGGTGCTTCATTGGGGAAAAATCAAGGAAATTATGACCAAACCTTGATTGTAATTGTTCCCTTTACACAGTAAGTGATTTGGTCCTCAACCAGCTTTAATGAAATGAAAAATCAGGCGGCAAAGAATACAAGAGGAAGATTCTCTGCAAATAGTCTTTATGAGCAGGATGGTCAGTTATGTATTCATTTACCCATCCTGAGTTTATCACGGCAGAAATTTATCCTTATCCAGCCCACCTAACTTGTACCATGCATCCACCAGAGAGCTGGGAAGGTCCCTTTCTCTTCAACTTTCAAGAGAGAATACCTCTGAAAAGAACTAGAACTAAAGAGAATTGAAATCTGCAATTAACTCAAAATGGGTCCCAAGATATTATCAAATATTGTTTATTTAAGCATTTGAGTAAAGGAAGTTATTTGGTGCATTATCTCTCTGCATTTATTTATGTTATTAAATATGAGTGTTTAACAGTATTCTTAACCTGTTCTGTACCTTGTATCTCTGTGTTGGTCTATAGATGTCTCAGAATAATGTTTTCAAGGGCATAAAATAAAAACACAGGATAACAAAAGAAATCATTATATATTAAAATATTGTTTTCAAAATGTACAAAACAAGCAACTAAATTTAATAATACTGTAGTGAATATTTGAAAATTGCTAAGAGAGTAGATCTTAAAAGTTTTCATCACAAGAAAAAAATTTGTAACTAGGTGTAGTAATGGATGTTAACTAGACTTATTGTGGTGATCATTTATCTATATAAACAAGTATCAAATCATTATATTTTATACTGGAAACTAATATAATATTATATGCTAATTACACCTTAATAAAAATGCAAATTTTAAAAATTATTTTTATAAAGTAAAATTTATAAATGAAAAATATTGTACAAAATAAAAATGTGATATGGGGTAGATGTCTTTTAAGTACCATGATTTTGAAGTAATGATAATATAATTAGTATTGTGAGACAGCTGTTACAACCTAATGTGTTATGAAAATATACATGAATTCTACTGGTGACACAGTTATAGGATTGACTAACACTGTGATGATGTGTTGCCTACATTTATAATTGAAAGAAATGTTAAATTTCCACCGGAGGTAGAGAAAATAAAGATGAAATTTTTTTTTCCTATCCAAATCAATGGATTTCCTGGTTTCTATCCCTGTACCCCTTGAGAATTCAAGGACCCCAAGTTAAGAACCATTCGCCTAGAAGATTTCCCAGTCTGTACTCTACAGTTGACTTAACTTTCATAGAAGAGGGGAAAGTGGGTATAAATGCCCACGTTAATAAAATAAGTGGAAAGTAAATCAATCCTTGACTATTTTTAAAAATACATTTATTTATGGCTGCATTGGGTCTTCGTTGCTGTGTGTGGGCTTTCTCTAGTTGTAGCAAGCGGGGGTTACTCTTCGTTGCGGTGCGAGGGCTCCTCATTGCAGTGGCTTCTCTTGTTGCAGAGCATGGGCTCTAGGCGCACGAGCTTCAGTAGTTGTGGTGTGCAGGCTTCAGTAGTTGTGGCTAGTGGGCTCTGGAGCACAGGCTTGGTAGTTGTGGCGCACGGGCTTTGTTGCTCCACAGCATGTGGGATCTTCCCGGACCAGGGCTTGAACCTGCTTCCCCTGCATTGGCAGGCGGATTCTTAACCACTGCGCCACAAGGGAAGCCCAATCCGTTACTATTTATTATAATCAGAATACTAGATCCTGACAGAAAATGTTGATGTGGTTAGGTATACCTCTCTATTCCTAACTTTCACATTAAGATACAAGATCATCAATATAGCTTGGGCTATTAAAAAAACTGTGAACAAACTTTCAGAAAATGAGGATTTTTTTCTTACATTTGATGGATAGTTCTTAAATATTTAATGAATCACAAAAGACTTGATATAGACTATAGATGTCAGGAGCCAAGATTCAGACATTAATTACATGGAGTAGACTATTGGCTTACAAACAACTGATCTGGACAAGAACAGAGCAGCCACTGACCCAGGTCCAGGTCTGGATACTTCATTCTGATTTACAATGTTGTCTTGATTAATATGTTCCCAAGGGGAATGTATTCTTTGACAAAGAGCTCCTAGTCGGTGAAGGATTGGGGAATTCCCTGTGGTGACGGCCACATGTCAGGGCTCAGGATGGAGCCTGGTGTCCTGTGGAATGAGAACCACTTCGTGGGCCACCTCATGGGACTAGGAGCCAGCCAGGGTGGAAGATGCATCTCCATCCTCCTCCTCACCTCTAGCTGTTTGAGAATGTTGGGGAGTTAGTGGCTTCATCTGGGTGGTTGGATGAGGTGTAGTTGGGTGGACATCATACCTGGAACACAAACCCATGCCTATGATAATTTTTTAAAATCTCAAATGATGCAGTTTCTCCTAGTAAAGAATGTTAAGAATCCACCTTCCACATTCATACCAATATCACTATCGCTCCATGAACTGGCTGTACAAATACTGGAAGAGGCGTGGAGGTGAGGAGATGGGTGAGATCTCCAGAATAAAGATCATGGAAGGAAATGTGCCTTCTGTTCATGCGCAGACATTTTTTAAAACTCACTTTCACTGAAAGGTGCTCCCAAGGCTGTACATCAAAGTACCAGCTTCTCCCTAGCTACAGAAAACCCTCAGATTTCTAGGGAAGTGTTTCTACTGGTCCTGGCTTGTCCACACCTGAGAGGCAATTCACAAGGCACATAGATCACAGCCAATTAGATTACTTCTATTTCTGGTCCCACCAAATAATGAACAACCTGGTCTCTCTTTAAAGACACCCTGTCTGTAAAGGAGAGCTTGACCCTCATGGATGGCTGGAAACAGAAAGTAAACTGATGAACTCTGAGCTCAAACCAATGGAACTCCAGTTCAAGCCCTTTTCTCAGCTTTATTTTACAGTACAGGGAAGTGAGCTCTGGGGAGATAAGAGGCTTTCCAGTTCTCCAAAGCCAACCACTGTCACCATGGGTTATTTCTAAAAGGTGAAGATATAAGGCTTTGAAGTTTGCACAGCTTCAAAGAAATTATTTGCAAGTGTTACAAGTTGACATTTCAAAATGCTGAAATTTGAAAATAACTTTTAAAAAGTTCTAATTAAGCAATAATAAGTGGGAATTGACATTTTCTACCATTCACTGAGAAGTTACCCAGCTAATAACCCCCTCTTTTCAAATTCCCAACCTGAAGCCACTATATAAATATAGAATGGCATTATGGTGCCGGGTAGGAAATCGGGGTCTTAGCATCTAACCTATTCCCACCCCTCTCTTGGTCCACCTGCAGAGCGCTATTGATACCACCCTAAATAGAAAAAGGGTTTACCGTTTCTTGGAAATTTTAAATAGAAATTGACTTTCTTTCAGCAATTCTAATTTAATTAATACACAACACTATTTTTTTTTTTAAATTTATTTATTTATGGCTGTGTTGGGTCTTCGTTTCTGTGCGAGGGCTTTCTCTAGTTGCGGCAAGTGGGGGCCGCTCTTCATCGCGGTGCGCGGGCCTCTCACTATCGCGGCCTCTCTTGTTGCGGAGCACAGGCTCCAGACGCGCAGGCTCAGTAGTTGTGGCTCACGGGCCCAGTTGCTCCGCGGCATGTGGGATCCCCCCAGACCAGGGCTCGAACCCGCGTCCCCCGCATTGGCAGGCAGACTCTCAACCACTGCGCCACCAGGGAAGTCCCGACACAACACTATTGACTCTAATTCACTTAGAATCCCTTGAAACACTCCAGCTACTTTTATAGTATGCAATGTGAAATTCTGTACCTAGGAATCTTAAGAATTACAGACATATAGCCTGATCCAAAAGCAGTAAAGCTTTATGATCGAGTGATTTAGGATTATGGGGAACTCGCAGACATGCTCTATTGGAGGGAGGGATCCAGGGGCAGGACCAGGGTGATCTTCTTCCAGTTTTGCCCAGGACAGAGCCAGCTTAAGCTTGTTGGCACAGTTCTTTCATTCTCAAAAAGTGTCCTCATTTGGGTGATGAAATACTGGGTTGGCTAAAAAGTTCGTTTGGGTTTTTCCATAAGATGTTACAGAAAAATCCGAACAAACTTTTTGGCCAACCCAAAAGATGGTCGTCCCATTTAATTGTTCAATGAATTCCATGGTTTCACAAGGAGAACTGAAGTAGAATCAAACTATCTGGCTTCTAATCTCTACTGAGGGACATGAGGCAGTTTGCTTAAATTCTCTGTGGCTTTTTCTTTATCTCTAAAATGGAGATAACAATCCCTACCTCATAGAATAGTCCAGATAGTTATATAATAAGCATGTATGCAAGAACACCACAGTAATGCTTGGCTAATACTGGACACAAAGTGTTTTAGTTTGGTTGGTCTGAATCTACTGCCAGTTATTGGGACTCAGGGCACTCATATGTTGATTCATCTGATATTCTAGAGAAAATATAAGTTGTTAATTCTTCTTCCTTGGACAAAGCTCCATGGTTGTTTAATTTACAGAACTTAGGACTGGGAGACTCAAGTTTCAAGTCTGCCTCTATCTCCCTGTTTGACTATGGGCACATCACTTGAGATTTCTAAGATCTTTCTCACTTTCAATAATTATGAGGCTTGGCTAAAATGGATACACTGTAACCAACATATTTGACTTTAGATTTTGAATAGGCCTTTATTCATTCAACAAATGTTTATTGTATGTCTGTTCAGTAAATGTCTGTCTGCCACATACATTCCAGTTACTGATAAATCAAAAGTGAACAAAGTAAATATGGTGCCTGCCTCAAAGGAATTGTCAGTCTGGCTGTCCTGAGTTATATTTCCTAAGCATTTCTGATAGACAGGCATATCTCTTCTTATACATCAACAGGATATTTTAGATTTCTTCATCTAATCCTATATAACAGTTTCTAAGTCTTTAAATCTAACTAAAACTCCTCTGGTTTCTACTTGAGTATTTTTCTTTCTGCTTTTTCTCAGCGGGAAAGGAGAAAATCTCCTCTTCTGACTACATGAATATCTTTTATGTTAGTAAAAATCTGTCAGGCTTTGTCAAGGCACTGCACTGTGTAATACCATGTGATTACCTTAAGTACCATAATGAACTCAACTATTAGGTTGCATCTTTTAATTTTCTTCATACTAATATAAACAGTTTTGTAAAATTTAGAGTATGAGACTGATTTTGTGAGTGCTATATTGTAACATTTGCAAGATGTTAGGGAAGTTAGCATGAGAAATTGTGTAGGCTGAAACATCAAGAATTGTGTGTGTGTGTGTGTGTGTCTGTGTGTGTGTGTATGTGTATCCCTGCTAGGAGATTGGTTACTTTTGCGAAGATCATGTGAGGACCTTACCGATAGGAAGGAATGGAGATGAAGCAGATTCTGGGTCCAAGAGTCAAAGGGAATGGGCTTATCAGGAGACAGGGTGAGAGTAGAGAGAGAATCAGGCTTTAAGACAGATAACCAGGTATAGCTGGGTTCCCACCATTGACCTGAGAACACAGTCTGGTTGCCCTCGGCTGCATTTTGATAAATCTTGCTGGGAGGAGGGGATTGTGTACAGGGAGCCAGAAACCAACAAGGCTTATCAAGTGATTCTCTGAGTGGCTGAGATAGTTGATTAGAGCAGAGGGGGTAGGCTCAACAAAAGATAAAATCTAACATAGCTATGTGTTGAACTGCCAAGAATTACCTTCATTTATCAGACTGCAAAGGACATCACATCATCTCGCTTATCCTCTTGCTTCTTGGCAAAAAATTGCACATTAATGATTCTGGAAGGAGGTGTGTCTCACATATCAAATGACTTTAGAACAAAAGCTCAGCTAGAGCTAAAGACAACTTTCCTTTGGGTCTATATTTCCTATATCATTTTGTCGATTCCATCCTGGTGCTACTTCAAGGAAATGGACACAACTTTTCTATTATAGATTATTTAAATAATCACAGAGATGTACACTTCTGAACAGGCAGGTGCAAATGTTTCATGAAAAGAAGCACAGTGACTCCCCCCGCCCTGTCTCTGGGTTAACAAGAGGTCCATCCTTCTCAGCTGTACGCATGCACGAGGCAGTCATATCTTATGTGAGGAATAGGTTCATACAGACCTTGCATTTTTCAAAACACATGTAATTCAACGCTAATTTCCCTATTGTAATAAATGTGTAACGTGGGGGGATATGTTCCCAGACTTCATAAATCAACGACATTTCTAGTGTAATTTTACTTTTAAATATACTTTTTATGTATATCAAATAACATAAAAACACATGAATAAAGAAAACTATAAAACCTTGACCCTTTTCATAGCTTTTTATCACATCTAATTTCACTCCATAGCTTTTGTTTTTTAATTTTATTTATTTATTTATTTATTTATGGCTGCGTTGGGTCTTCGTTGCTGCGTGCGTGCTTTCTCTAGTTGTGTCAAGCGAGGGCTACTCTTCGTTGCAGTGCACGGGCTCTAGGCACACGGGCTTCAGTAGTTGTGCTGCGCAGGCTCTAGAGCGCAGACTCAGTAGTTGTGGTGCACGGGCTTAGTTGCTCTGTGACATGTGGGATCTTCCCAGACCAGGGATTGAACCCGTGTCCTCTGCACTGGCAGGTGGATTCTTAACCACTGCGCCACCAGGGAAGTTCCCACTCCATGGCTTTTGATTTGAGGGGTGCATTTAACAACATCACCATTCAATGCATTCTGGGATGCTGTTATGGGATATAAAAACAATTATAAATTACAATAGCACTGAACATTAAAAGAATAGTACAATAGTCACAAAATAAATCCAGGAATGTCCCCAGGCTATAAATCCCAGTGTTGTACATGGGGTACTTTTATTTCTGATATTTCTGCTTACCAGCCAAAGTGCTGCTGCCTTGTGGGAATGAAAGAGATGCTGTTTGTGGTCAGCCTACTGCCAGCTTTGAAGGGACGTGATTCAGTGATGTTTTTAAAGTGTGTGTGTGTATGTGTGTGTGTGTGTGTTTGTGTGTGTGTGTGTAGGGTTGTATTACTTCAAATTTTTCATGTTATATATAATATAAAAGATGTAGTATATATAATATAAAAACTAAATTATAACATTTCAAGCTGGCATATTTCAGTTTTGTGTAATAAAGAATGTCTTATATCTATATCCAGTAATAGCTATCATGATTATTGATGTAATTTTAGAAGCAATCTCTTTCTATTGTTGAACCAAAAATCTGATGTATGTTCTTATATTATGTCCCCCCCCCACCCGCCAGTATCCACATGTTGAAGTCCTAACCCTCCATGTGACTGTATTGGAAATAGGGCCTTTAAGAAGGTGATTAAGATTAAATGAGATCATGAGGGTGAAGCCATGATCCAATGGACAGGGCTGGTGTCTTTATAAAAGAGGATGAGATACCAGAGATCCCTCTCTCTCTCCACTTGTGCACAAACACTAAGAAGAGGTCTTGTGAGCACATGGTGAGAATGTGGCTGCCTACAAGCCAAGAGAAGAGGCCTCAAAATGAAACCTACCTTTCAGCACCTTGATCTTGGACTTCCCAGCCTCCAGAATTGTGAGAAGTAGATTTCTGTTGTTTAAGCCCATCTGGTCTATGGTATTTTGTTATGGCAGCCCAAGCAGACTAAAGTACATATCGTCCTTTAACATTGAATATGTTTAAGTTATTAGTTCAGTTTTTATTTTTCTAACTTATAAATAATTAGTGCTTATATATATTTGATTGTCTCTTTTCACTTAAAACCTATTCTTTTTGTTTAATTTAAAAAGTTGAATTATGAATTTTGTCTTCATTTCTGGGAATTTATTCATGCTTACTGAATTTAGTGTTATGAGGATTCATCCAGTCACTCACTTAGAAATATGCTCAGGGGATGTAAGAAGCTGAGGTAGGCACCTGGCATTGGGAAAATGAAGAAGACATGGTCTCTGTCTTCAACAAAATTGTCTGCTGGGTGACAGGGAAAAGAAATGCACAAGTAACAGCAGCATATGGCAGACCATGGTGACTGGCAAGGAAGGAAGTCTGGACAGAATGGAGCTAAATGACAGACCCTCTCTCTTTGCATTCTCTCTCCATCAGCTTTTCAGCCATTTGCCAGGACCAAGATCTTTCCCTCCTCACATAGTTCAGACATGCTTTTCCTTTCCCTGCAGTGCTCTTCCCCTCTCCTTCACCTAACCGACTGGTAGAGCTCAACTCAGGTATCGCTTCCTTGTGGAAGTTTCCTTGAAACCCCTGGTTATGGTGGAGTCTTCCAGTTGTGTGCTAATATGTACTTATATTTCTGGTACTTATCACAGTTACTAGTGGTGTTTTGGTAAATGTTTAACAACCAGCTCTGTGGGATAGGGGATGCTTTGATTTGTAGTGTTTGCTGATTTCAGTGACGTAAATACTCTCAGTTCAGCGATATCAAGCTACCACTGCAATGTCATTGAAAGTAGAGTTGAGAAGATGTGCAGTAGCAAACCATGATGTAGGATTTCCACGAGAAAGGTGCAAATATACATTTAAGTAATTTCAAGAGTGTAGAAAACAGTAAATTAGAAAATGGTGAGCTTAAAGTATTTATTACTTTTGTTTTTCATATAATTAATTGAAAGTTTATGTAGTTTAATTTTTAATATTGACTGTGTTTAATGACTGGCTTGCACAATTCTAAAAATTTAGCAAACAGCTCTGACAACTGGCAGAAGCTGGCTCCTGCACACCACTGACCATTACATAGTTATGTGTGTAATCGGTTGCTTAAATGTCTGTCTTCTCCATGAGAATGTAAGCATTTAAAGGCAGGGACTGTTGTTTGCCTTGCTCTATCAATAATTCGGGGAAGGGACAACAAAAGCCGCCTAGGAATCCAAATAGGAAGGGCTTTATGCAAGGAACTAGAGGCTTACACCACCTTGGAAGGTCATGGAAGCAGATGGTTGGGTGTAGTTGACTTTCAGGAACCGACACAGAAGCTGTCTCAACTTCTCCCAGTCTCAATGGCAACTGCTACTGCTGATCCTAGGGATTCTCAAGAATTAGGCTTTTGCCCATGAGTCTTCCTGCAGCTTCCAGCAGAGATGACCAAATCCCACATGGGCTCCTCTCATTGGATGACTCTAACCTGGTTCCTTGCTGGGAAGGGCTGAAGAATCTGGCCTTAGGGTTCTCCTCTGCAATGCAGAGAATCTGCAGAAGGGAGCAGAGAGGACACCAAGTTGCTCTATCTTTCTCTCTTGCTCACTGCATATCACCAGCACGTAGAATATTCTCTTATGCCTAGGAGGTAATCAATATGTGTTGGTTAAATGATTGACTCCCAGGTGTTGAAAGTATATAACACAACCATGATAAATGACTATACTACCCAAAGCAATCTACAGATTCAGTGTAATCCCTATCAAATTACCAATGCCATTCTTCACATAATTAGAACAAAAAAGTTTACAATTTGTAGGGAAACACAAAAGACCCTGAATAGCCAAAGCAATCTTGAGAAAGAAAAATGGAACTGGAGGAATCAGGCTCCCTGACTTCAGACTATACTACAAAGCTACAGTAATCAAGACAATATGGTACTGGCACAAAAACAGAAATATAGATCAATGGAACAGGATAGAAAGCCCAGAGATAAACCTACACACCTATGGTCACCTAGTTTATGACAAAGGAGGCAAAAATATACAATGGAGAAAAGACAGCCTCTTCAATAAGTGGTGCTGGGAAAACTGGACAGCTACATGTAAAAGAATGAAATTAGAATACTCCCTAACACCATACACAAAAATAAACTCAAAATGGATTAAAGACCTAAATGTAAGACTGGACACTATAAAACTCTTGGAGGACAACATAGGAAAAACACTCTTTGACATAAGTCAAAGCAAGATCTTTTTTGACCCACCTCCTACAGTAATGAGAATAAAAACAAAAATAAACAAATGGGACCTAATTAAAAGCTTTTGCACAACAAAGGAAACCATAAATAAGATGAAAAGACAACCCTCAGAATGGGAGAAATTATTTGCGAATGAAGCAATGGACAAAGGATTAATCTCCAAAGTATACAAACAGCTCATGTAGCTCAATATGAAAAAAAACAAACAACCCAATCCAAAAATGGGCAGAAGACCTAAACAGACATCTCTCCAAAGAAGACATACAGATGGCCAAGAGACAAATGAAAAGATGCTCAACATCACTAATTATTAGAGAAATGCAAATCAAAACTACAATGGGGTATCACCTCACACCTGTCAGAGTGGCCATCATCACAAAATCTTCAAACAATAAATGCTGGAGAGGGTGTGGAGAAAAGGGAACCCTCTTGCACTGTTGGTGGGAATGTAAATTGATACAGCCACTATGGAGAACAGTATGGAGGTTCCTTAAAAAACTAAAAATAGGGGCTTCCCTGGTGGCGCAGTGGTTGAGGATCTGCCTGCCAATGCAGGGGACATGGGTTCGAGCCCTGGTCTGGGAGGATCCCACATGCCGCGGAGCAACTGGGCCCGTGAGCCACAACTACTGAGCCTGTGTGTCTGGAGCCTGTGCTCCATAACAAGAGAGGCCGCGATAGTGAGAGGCCCGCGCACCGCAATGAAGAGTGGCCCCCGCTCGCCGCAACTGGAGAAAGCCCTCGCACAGAAACAAAGACCGAACACAGCTAAAAATAAATAAATTTATTAAAAAAAAAAAAAGTGGGAAAACAACAACAACAAAAAAAAAACTAAAAATAGAACTACAGTATGACCCAGCAATCCCACTGATGGGCATATACCCTGAGAAAACCATAATTCAAAAAGAGACATGTGCCACAATGTTCATTGCAGCACTATTTACAATAGCCAGGACATGGAAACAACCCAAATGTCCAATGACAGATGAATGGATAAAGAAGATGTGGTACATATATACAATGGAATATTACTCAGCCATAAAAAGGAATGAGATTGGGTCATTTGTAGAGATGTGGATGGACCTAGAGTCTGCCATATAGAGTGAAGTAAGTCAGAAAGAGAAAAACAGACATTGTATATTAATGCATATATGTGGAATACAGAAAAATGGTACAGATGAACCTATTTCCATGGCAGGAATAGAGATGCAGACGTAGGGAACGGACATGTGGACATAGTGGGGGAAGGGGATGATGGGGCAAATTGGGAGATTAGGATTGACATATATACACTACCATGTGTAAAATAGCTAGCTAGTGGGAACCTGCTATAAAGCACAGGAAGCTCAGCTCCGTGCTCTGTGATGACCTAGATGGGTGGGATGGGGGCAGGTGGGAGGGAGGTCCAAGAGGGAGGGAATATATGTATACATATAGCTAATTCACTTCATTGTACAGCAGAAACTAACAGAACATTGTAAAGCAATTATACTCCAATAAAAAAAAAAAGTACTTGACTTTAAAGCAGAGGATTCGGACATCTCATTCAATTATACTCCCCTAGTACCTGTAAACCAACTTATGAAATAGTATTCTGAAAGTTAAGGTATAACTTAGTTGCTTGAAATTTAAAGCATATTTCTGCCTATAAATGGTGCTGAGGTCTCTAGACTGGTCCATAAAAGCCCATTTCACTCATAATGTTGCTGAAATGTAACACTAATAATATAGTAGCTCACCACCTTATAGAATATTCTGTGAGAAAATGTACTTCAAGTTCCAGTTATGGTGCCCAGACCCACATTTTCTGCTTTTGCATTTCTGGCAACAAGTATAGGAATTACTCGTCTCCAATTCCTTTTTAGACTTTAAGCAACAGGAATAGGAAGATCTTGGTGTAGATTCAGCTTTAGTCATGACAAGGAAAGTTAAGTTCTGAGTTTCCTAGTCATAGAAGATAGAAATTCTGTGTGGAGGAGAGAGTTCTAGCGGCTATAATGGAAAAGTAAATTCTATGTAAGGGACTTTACGTAGAACTATGATATTACATAGAGCAAAGCAAGTGCTTTATATTAGGATTTTCTGTATTATGCTTATTTAATTAAAATCAGAGTTTTCATTGCAAAAGAATATAAGCTATATTAAAATTAAATTGGAAGAATAAGCTATATGAAATTTGCATAGAGATTTTCTATAGTAGGTCTTAACAGGTGAGTGAACCATACCTTGGGGTTATTAACTCTGGCAGTTCTTAAAGAAATCACTTAGTAAATTACTAGTATGATGAACTAAAATATACTCTAAAAAATACAAAAAAGTGCTTTAAGTTTCTAGCAGCAGGGATCATGTCTTAATCACTGTGTTATCCTTCAAGAGCTAGCACTATGTTTAACAAACAGGCATACAATGATTGTCAAATGAAATAGTGCAGGTTGTCAGAGAGATAAATTTAGAAAAGGAAGCGTAAATTAAAATAATCTGATCTAATCTCAGGACCCATATAATAGACCATCAGAAAAAATGAGTAAGAATTGTAGATTTACAAATAGGAAAACTGATTTACAATAAGGACAGAGTTAGAGTTTGGGTGTAATTAATGCTCTTCACCACAAGAGTTGAATTCTTGGCCCCAGGCCATGAGGTGGGGCTGTGCCTAGCTCTGGCCAATGAGTTGTTAGGAGACATGACATTTCTAGTTGATGCTTCTAGTCTGGTTTAAGATACTAGAAATTTCTTTTCCTTCTACTATGTTGACTGACAATGTTCCAGATAGTGACCATTCATTCTATCAGCCTGGGTCTTACGTGATGGATAAGTAAAATAAATGAGAAATAGATAATGTGACCACAGAATTTTTCATTCAAACCAGATCACTTTCGTGACTTAGAGGAGGCTCTGTTAATAATTTGGCTGAGACAAGACACATAAACTAGAACTGTCCTAAGCAAACAGAGACACATAATCACTTAGAACTAATTCTCTGTTATCTTAAGCTCCTGAGATTGGGGTTGTTTGTTACTGCAGCATAATGATACATGGAGTCAATGCCAGACTGAAAATGACAATCTCATTTTTTATTTGTTGCCTTTGAATGAGTATATGTGTGTTATTTGGATTGCAAGTGACAGAAACTGAAACTCATTGAGGCAAAGCAAAGGAATTTTGTAGCACTTGAAATCCAAGAAAGACTAAAAAATAAAACAATACTAGGGTACAAATGGAGCTGAGCTTCAGCCACAACCAGAGTGGGGGATGGGATGGGATGCTGTCAGGCCCTTCACCTCCACCTTCTGTTTCTACTTCTGTGTGTGTGGAGCCTACCTGCTTTTCACTAAAGCCAAATTTCTTCCGTTGCAGGGCAAACCATGGCCACCAGCGGCTGCTAAATTCTAAATCTGACTGCTTCCATCATCAAGAGGGAAAGACTTACAAATGTTCCCTGAAGCTAGTTTCAAAAATCCCAAGCAAGGATTTCTGTTTGGCTCAGCTTTGGAAAGGTGTCAGCCTTTTAACCAATCAGCTGAGACCAGGAAGTTGAGTCATGTAGGACCAGGGCAGTATCCCTGAGAACTACATTGACATAAGGAGAGGAACAGCTTTGAGAAGAAGAATGGGGTGCTAGGAAGACAAAACACACTAGATGTTTACTTCATTGTACTCATGGATGTGGGTAGACACCATTAGTAAGGCAGATGCTTAGAGCTTTCCTAGGGTTATTGCTGAAACTTGTAAAAAATTTTTGACATTCTTCCCCTACTCCCCTATCTCCTTTTAGATAAAAGCCTCACATTTGAAAATAGCTGGGTGGAAAAATGATGAGTTGTAGGGCCAAGGGACTGAGTCAAGCTAACTGACCCACCTGGGCACTGAACCAGAAGTTCTGCTCTTCGTAGAATTATATTCTAATCAACCAAGCTGAGCTGTGGGAACATAAATGACATAGTGAATTCAAAGTGACTTTTTTTTTTCTCTAGACTTTTGAGATCACCTTTATTTTTTTTTAAAACATCTTTATTGGAGTATAATTGCTTTACAGTGGTGTGTTAGTTTCTGCTGTATAACAAAGTGAATCAGTTATACATATACATATGTCCCCGTATCTCTTCCCTCTTGCGTCTCCCTCTCTCACACCCTCCCTATCCCACCCCTCTAGGTGGTCACTGATCATAAACTTCTATTATCTACAATTAGTTAACTTAGTCCTTAAAAAAAAAAAGGAAAAAAAAACTAAAGAGTTAGATTACATCATCTTAAGTCTGCCTTCAAAGGTTAGATTACGGGGTTTATGATTCAGTTGAAAGCTCCAGCACTGGGTTCATGACCTACTGTCCTCCTCTTCTGCCTCATCTGAGCAGTGACATTCGTATTTTCAATGTAAGTTTGAGGCGTACAGTAGAAAGCCTACTGCCAACAAAGTTACCAGCCAAAGTCTCCTACGGCTCTGCAGGTACCTATGATTAAGGTCTGTGTCGTGATGAAAATAATTGCTTTAATTAGCCATTAAACAGGCTCCGGGGTCAACATGACAATGGCTTTTTTTCTGTGTTTGATTTAGTGGAAGCAGTTAATGATTTTGTTTTTATTATCTTAACCCCCTGCTTCAGAATTATTTACTTAAGCACATGGAAGGCAACGGATATTTATTATTATAAAATCAATTTCATGCCTGACTAGACTATCTCTTCCACCTTTGTCATTACTCTTTGAGCTTTGGGTGTTAACTTGGGCTCATTTATGTTTATACAACTAGATGGCAATGGACCCTACCAATAATTATTTGGGGAATTTGAGCCATACAGCAAGAGGCAGTGCATTTTCATTCTAATTTTCAGAGTATTTTGTGTATTCATTTCTCTCCATTTCCATTAAAATTTCTAATCAATAGAATAATGTTTCTCAAGTAAAAGTATTACATCATACTTTCTCTAGTTATCTACATGATAAGAATGGATTATGTATCTAGAGTAAAAATTCAATATGTAAAAGCACTGAAACACACGTCCAGAAGGTATCATTTTGGTTAAAAGCATTCATCTTTGAAATCTTTGTTTACTGAAGTCATGTTCCTTTGTTTTCCCTAGCTTTTATGTGAGGCTCAAGGTGACAATCATGGCTTTTCTGAAATGTCAGTAGCTGTGAAGTTAAATAACCTAAATGTCAGTAACATTTTTCTTCTTCTTCTTCTTCTTCTTTTTTTTTTTTTTTGGTGGTGGTGGTTCTGAATTAATTCTCAAACACACATAAAATTAGATCTGCAAAGTCTCTTTATGCCTGTTAAACACAGCCTAGATATAGCCTTGTGGGTGTGGGGTAGGAGCGAGTTGGACTGGTTCTGATAGGATCAGCCCACTGCTTCCATCATGCCTTGATGCCCTCAGTTGCTGACAGGACCCAGAACACTACCCTGACTGGTACCTTACTCCCAAGAAGTCACTTATCAGGAACCATAATGCCACTCTCTGATCCCATCACCTAATTTTTCCCACTGACTAGCTCTGACCTTCAACACCCAACAAACATTTATTGAGCATGTACCCAAACCTGGCTAGGAGCTCTAGCTCAGCACCTTACTGGCTGTGTGATGCTCAGCAAATTAAACCTTAGTTTTCATATTTAGAAAATGGGACTAATATAAACATTCACCTTATCTACCTCACAACAAATGTTGTAAGGACTCAAACAGTAAACCATGTGAAAATATCTTGTATAAGTTGCTGTAGAGAGGTTAGTTATTTTGTTTCATCGGAGGTATACATCTAGATTTCTGTTGAAAAATAATGTCTCTAATCTTGATCAGCTAATTTCTCCTAGAAAATTGTGTGCTGGTGTTATAGTTTAACATTTGGCATACGTTATGTAGAAGGTTCTTATGCGTTTATGCATATCAGAATCATCTGAGGTGCTTTATAGTGGTAAATGCCAGTGTCCCATGCCCAGAGATTCTAGTTTTAGGTTTGCCTTGGGGCTCAGAAACATGAATTTTTAACAAGTACCATGGAGGTTTGTTTCCTGTTGTGTTTACCACAACAAGGTAGCATGAACTGGGTGATATGAACAACAGAAGTTTATTGTCTCACAGTCTCAAGTCAAGAAGTTCCCAGACCAAGGTGTTGGTAGGGTTGGTTCCTTCTCAGGGCTGTGAGGGAGAATCTGTTCCAGGCCTCTTCTCTGGCTTCTGGTGCTCTGCTGGCAATCTTTGGTGTTCCTTGGCTTGCAGATGTATCACCCCAATCTCCGTCTTCCTGTTCACGTGGCATTCTCCTGATGTGCACGTGTCTCCAAATTTCCTCTTTTTATAAGGACACAGTCCTATTGGATTAGGGCCCCTCCTAATGATCTTTCTTTTTTTTCTTGAAATACACTTGACATAGAATATTATGTTAGTTTCAGGTGTACTACATAATAACTTGACATTTATATACATTATGAAATGATCACCACAATAAGTCTAGTAACCATCTATCCCCATACAAAGTTATTACAGTATCAGTGACCATATTCCTTATGCTGTATATTACATCCCTGTGACTTATTTATTATATAACTGGAGGTTTGTACCTCTTAATCCTCTATATCTATTTTGCCTACCCCCACTCCCCTTCCCTTTGGCAACCACCCATTTGTTCTCTGTATTTGTGAGTCTGTTTTTCTTTTGTTTTGTTTATTTGTTTTGTTTTTTAGATTCCACACATAAATTAGATCATGTGGTATTTGTTTGTCAGTCTTCATAACACCTCTATGCCACCTTTCCTCTGTATGTAAAAAAAAAAGGAGTACCATGACACATAACAGGATGGTTATGATATTTCATTGTCAACCCCCAAACTCAAACAGGCTTTCTTCAATGTCCACATAGCAGAAAATGCCACCACTATTCACCAAGCTGCTCAGAACAGAAATCCTTGGTCTGATCCATGAACCCTATCTTTCCTATCAACCATGATCTTCATCAGCTCAACTTGTCTAGGCCACCAATATCTCTCTTCTAGACCATATTATTAACCTTCAAATTGTTCCCCCTCTATGACTCTTTTTATCTGATAATCTGTATGCCACATAGATGCCAGAATTGTTTTTTTAAATTAGAAATGACCTTTCTTAACTTCATCTGCATAGACTCTATTTCCAGATAATGTCACCTTCTGAAGTACTGGCAGACTTCAACATATGAAATTTGGACTTCATTATATGAATTTTGAGGGGACATAATTCAACCTAAAACATACCCTAAGTGTTTCTCCTTACGTACAGCCTCACACCCTATGGCCCTACCTAGGCCAGGTAACTAGAGCCTTCTAGCTGGGTGCCTCAGAAGAGGGCTGTTACAGTTGAGGAGAGATGACACATAGGCATTGGAAAATCATGGAAGATATAATAATTAGAAAGACGTGTCTGTAAATATATGAAAGAAACAATAGATTTGAAAAAATGTGTTATGATATAAAACCAAGTTTTTCCTGCCTCAGAAGAGATGTAGGTCCTACAGAATGGGAAGAGGACAGGAGAACTGGGGAAGAATCAGACTAGATGGGGGCAGCTCTCCAAGAGAAAGGGCTCTCTCCTTATTTCACCCCCTTCCTTAGGTTAGGTCATACCAACCCAAGACCCAAACATAATCATTTCTGATTTTTATGTCTATTTTTACTTTTATGTGGTAGCAGTTTATACACCATTTTATATTTTGTGTTCTACTTAACAATATATGATGAATATTTTCCATGTTGTGGTATTCTTCATATTTTAATGCCTAAAAAATAGAGCATCAGGTGGTTGTACCCTAATTATGTTGTGAGTTATGCCTATGTATTGCAGTGATTGTAATGAAACTACACAATGAAGGGAAAGACCTGAGGAATTGGTAAGGGAGGAATTGCTCATGAGTCTTTGCTTCCCTGCCCATTCTTGTTGGACAAACATTGTCAAGAGAGTGGGTTTACTCACCAACCCAGTTTTCTGTCCCTGAGTCCCATTAACCCTCACAACTGGAAAGGATGAAATGCCCACTTACAGGTCCAGTTCTGCTTCAGCCTGGGACAGATTTCACCACTCTTGCCAAGGCCCCTGTCTTGACATATTCAAATAACCTTTTCCCCTTCTGGAATGCCCTTCCTATATCTCTCTACCCATCCAAACACACTCTCTTCATATTTCCAGGCTCCACACAACTTCAGCCTACCCAGCGAAGCCTTTCTTTACTAGCTCAAGGGATCTAACTTCCCCCTGAAGTCTTGGTTGTGTTTTATCCTCTGCTTTTGTCTTATCTCGTCTGCTGTATTATAAATTGGTTGCAATCAGGGATCATGTGTTAGCCTTTTGGGTACTTCTCACCACTTCTGTTATAATGTGGAGCCTATATTAAGTGCTCAGCAAACACCATCTTTCAAAGAACTCAAGTCCTCAGGAAGGTGACAGATTTTCCAAGTGTCCTGGGAAAAGACTGATGATTAAGTATATTGTACTAATTAAATGGAATATATGCATTCATTAAAGTTATAACTATGATGATTATATATTAACATGAAAATTTCACAGATTCTATTTTAATTTTAAGTGAAGAATGTAGAACATAAAATTATATTTATACTACAATTACAGCTGTGGAAAAATGTGAATAAAGGCTGGGAGAGAATGCAAATATGAAGACAGTTATATTTAGGTGATAGATTAATGGGTAAATTACTTTCTTTTAATACTGGGATGCTATTTTCATAATAACTGAAAAACATACAGTGATAGACAGTTTGGATTGTGGACAGCTATGGAGAAAAAATACTCAGTTTCTGAAAATGGAAAATAAAATGAGTTATATAGAGACTTCAAGAGCCTTCAATGCATGAGCTAATTCTGATAGCCTTGTGCTTTAGTTTTTATCTTAACCAATAATGAACACTAAGTATAGGAGATATTTTAAAGACATGGTTACCATGTCTTAGGAGATCCATTTTGTAATCCTGCCATTTATATAATAACTCCAATTTCAATTTCCCCCCAAAAGTAGAACTGCCAGTAAGATATCTGAAATCCAAGACCTATGACAATCTTAATTACTTCAACTTTTTTTGTTCAAGATCCCCATATTTTTAGGAGTCTTGTATTTTGTTTGTGTGACAAGAAACAGTTTCCGGTGTTTGAATCATCATGTTCTTTCCCCACATAACAATGTCCTATGGGGTTTTCAACAGGGAAGAAAAGGCAGCACACTGGAGTAAGATTTTGCTATGATTATCTCATCATCTCTTTTCATGTGCGGTGCCACTGGCAAAACTCTTTTTTAAAGAAGGTTCAGCGAAATGATTGGCACTTGGTAAGTGGTTGATATTGAGTAGGAAAAGCCAAGAGCTGATTTGAAGTCTTTATATAATGTTCTTTGTTTAAAAAATATGAAGAGAAAAAATCCAAAATTAGACTACTAAGAACTAGAGCAGTCTTACACCTTACTGTTTTAATTGATGGTTGCTCATGAGAAGAATCAATAATTTCTTTTGAAGTTTCACATCGACTTATTAATTTTGATCAACTCATAATTAATCATCTGTGAATAAAATGAATCAACTGTAATTTTAACCTTAGTTTTTAAAAAAATAGCTACAATGATATAAGTAATTGGTTATCTAACCTTATTCAAAGCCTTGTAAATGATTTTAGCTGTATTTTGGAGAAACTACAACTTATCAATTTACTCATGAGTTTCAGCAATCACATTTTCAATACCTTTGCAGAACATATTTATTGAAATGTTAATGTAATTTTGTGTTCTTCAGGTATTTTACCTGTTTATTTTAACCGCCAAGGAATAAAATAGTAGTACCCAGTGTATTTCCAGATACCATGGAGGCAGAGAAGTGAGTCAAAAACATCATAGGGTGTGGAACCTATTCTCAAAGACCGTACAATATAAATGGAGGAACAGACAGACCGGACATATACAAAATAATCAGAGAATAACTGACTTTCAAACTGTCATGTTAACTGATAGTAGATAAAATAATTTCAGAAAAGTAAGGAAGCTGGAGTAGTCTTTGAGGTCCTTGGAGGACATGGAACTTGAGTGGATACTTGAGGGATAGTGTGGCTGAGACTACTAGTTTTCCCCAATATCTGTTCTTCCCTCCTAGATAGGAAGAGAACCTAGCTGGCCAGGAAGGCTACACTTAGGCTTCTTGCATATATGTGTGGCCATGGGTCCAAGTTCTGTACAGTGAGTTGTAAGCAGAACAGCATGGAAATTTTAGATCATGTCATTAAGGCAAGAAGTATGTCCACCTGTTACTGCTTTTTGTCCATCTTACTGGGAGGGACACAGATAAAATAGCTAGAGCTGGAGCAGCCATCTCGGGCCATATTAGAGTCATGTGAATATGGCAGAGAACAAGATGGAGCCTGAGCCACTGTCACCCTCATCAAACAGAGTTGTCAAGTAAGCTTGGAATTTTATATGTAAGAGAAATAAATGAATATCTTGTTTAAGCCATTATTATTTTGGGTCTCCCTATTAGAGTAGCCAACCCTATATCCCAATATAGATGGATAGAATGTAGATCATCAGAACAATAGAGGGCACATTTCATGTAAGGAAACAGCAGGAACAGAGACCCTGGATGGGGATTATTTTCTACCTCAGAGTGTCTCTACATATGTTAAAGAGTGAAGAAAGTTATAGGTATTACTTATTTATCTTCATTGTGGTCAGAGAATACACATTGTATATTTTGAATCCTTTAAAATTTATTGAGACTTGCTTTATGTTCTAACATATGATCTATCCTTCTGTACTGGGGAAGAGTGTGTATTCTGCTGTTGTTTTCTGGAGTGTTCTATAGAGTCTGCTTGGTCTAGTTTGTTTACAGTATTGTTCAAAATTTTCTGTTTCTTTATGTTTTGTCTAGTTGTTCTATCCATTATTGAAAGTGGGATATTGAGTTCTCCAGCTGTTATTGCTGAATTGTCTATTTCTCCCTTCACTTCTGTCAGGTTTTGCTTCATGTGTTTTGAAGCCCTGTTAAGTTCATATATGTTTATAATTTCTCATATATTTATATATTGTAATTTCTTATAATTTCATATATTTTCTTGATGGATTGACCCTTTTACCATTATAAAATATCATGCATTGTTTCTACTAACAGTTTTTGTTTTAAATCTATTTTATTTGGTATTAGTATAGTCATTACAGCTTTCTTTTGATTTAAACCCTACCACATGAGTAATTACATTAAATGTAAGTGGATTGAATCCTCCAAATAAAGGCAAAGATTGTTTCTAGTTTTTAGTTTTCTGTATGCCTTGTCGTTTTTGTTTCTCTGTTCCTCCATTACTGTCTTCTTTTGTGTTAAGTATTTTTCTAGTGTACCATTTTAATTCCCTTGTCATTTCTTTTACTGTATATTTTTGAATTACTTTCTTAGTGGTTGGCCTGGGGATTACACTTATAAAATCATAATTTATAACAATATAATTTGGATTAATACCAACTTAATTTCAATATTGTAAAACAACTTTACTCCTATTATTCCTATATAGCTCCATTTCCCACTCCCTTTTTTCTGCAGTTCTCCATATATATACACATGCATACGTGTGCACACGCACACACACACACAGACACACACACACATTTTGTACCCATTAACACAGGTTTATAATCGTTGCTTTATATATTTGGCTTTTAAATCAGGTAAGAAAAAATGTGTCGCCAACAAAAATACATTTCTGCTTTTACATTTACTTATGTAGTTTCCTTTACCAGTATTCTTTATTTAGTTTTGTAGGTGTGAGTTACTCTTTCAGCCTGAAGTGTTTAGTGTAGGAAGGCAAATCTAGTGACGAATCCTTCCAGTTTTTGTTTATCTGCAAATGTCTTCATTTCAACTTTATTTTTGAAGATAGTTTTGTTGGACATAGAATTCTTGTTTGATAGGGTTTTTTTTTTTTTTGTCTTTTACACACTGACTGGATATGTCACCCCACTGTTTTTAGCCTTCATGGTTTCTGATGAGGAATTAGCTGTTAGTCTTATTGAGGCTCCTTTGTAAATATGTGATGAATTACTTCTCTCAGTACTATCAAGATTGTGTCTTTGTCTTTCAGATGTTTGATTATGATGTATCTAGGTGTAATCTTTTTGCATTTATCCTATTTGAAATTTGTTGAGTTTCTTGCGTGTGGAGATAAATATTTTTTATTAAATTGGGGAAATTTTAAACAATTATTTATTCAAATATTCTTTCTGCCTATTTCCCCCTTTCCTCTCCATTTGGGTCATGCCATATGCACATGTTGGTATGCTTGATGGTGTCCCACAGGTCTCTGAGGCTCTGGTTCATTTTTTTTCATTATTTTTCTATCTGTTACTCAGACTGGATAATTTCAATTGACCTATCTTCAAGTTCACTGATTTGTTCTTCTTTCTGCTGAAATCTAGTGTTGAGCTCCTCTAATGAATTTTTCATTTCAGTTATTGTAGTTTTCAACCTCCAGAATGCCTGTGTGGTCCTTTTTATAATTTTGGTCTCACTCTACCTGGTGAGACATCATTCTCATATTTAAAAAAATTTTTTAAACATGGTTTCCTTTGATTCTTTAAACATATTTATAATAGTTGACTTAAAATCTTTGTAGTAAGTCCAACATCTGGCCTATCTCAGAGACATCTTCTATTGATTGACTTCTTTCCTGTGTATGCACCATGCATTCTTACTTCTTTGCATGTTTCACATTTTGTTGAAAATTGAATAATTTATATATTACAATATAATATGTCAAATCAGGAAATTGGATTCCCTCCACCTTCCCCAGGAATTGTTGTTGTTATTGTTTGTTGTGGTAGTTGTTTGTTTAGTGATTTTTCTGAAGGAATTCTGTAAACTGTATTTTTTGTGATGTACATTCTCTGGAGCTTCTGCCTAGTTAGCTTAGCCATCAGCAAACGATTGGTCAGAGATTTCCTTAAATCCCTGGAATCAATGAGTCTCCCAGGTTTTGCCTGGGTGGTCTGTGTGCGTGTTGGGGTAAGCCTTCACCACTCAGCTAGCAGTTTATATCTCTGCCTTAGTCTTCACTTCCTGCTTGCTTAGAGCCTCCAGATCAGCCAGAAGTGAGAGCTTCATGTGTGTTTCCTGAGCACACATTCAGCCCTGGACATATGTACAGCTCTACATATGTACATGGCCTTCTAGTTTCCTAGGAATATGTTGGAGCTTTTAAAATCCCCTATGGGCATCTCATTCCCCAGATTATCCTTTTAGGCTTTTTAGTTAGTCTATAATTTGCTCCAATTGTTGTCCACCACTTCAGGCAGCCACAAAGTTGAACAATTTTCTGTAACTGCTGCTGAAAAACATCCTCAAAAGAAAAGAATTTGGGGGAGAAGTTTTTTCCTCTGAGTGAGCTTTGAGTCAGATCAAATACAGAAGACAGATTTTCAAGTGGGTTTTCCAGGGAAGCACCACCCCGGTCACATAAGGACAATTCTTTGGAAATGTGGTGTTGAATGAACTCCAGCTTTCCTCTGGTGGCTTCCAGGCTGCTGATTTTCAACCCAAATATGACCTCCCCATGTTGGGGAATTCCAACATGGCAGTTCATCCATGTTGTCACAAATGTAGGGCAGGGGATGGCAAGTAAAATGCCACAAAGTTATTACTGATATTCAGCTGTTCTTGAAGAAATGCTTTCCATGTTGTTTTGAGCATTTGGGTAATTTGCAGAGTTCTGAGAAAGTTATTTTTGACATTTTTTGCCAATTTTCTCATTACTTTTATGGAAGAGAGAATTTTTGGAAGTCTTTACCATTTTTGCTACAGTCACCCTCTCATCCACTTTTATGGCTTTTTCTAGGTATTACTTATTATTGTTTGGGCACATTGAGGTGATTTTTCACAAGTTATTTGAAATCTCCTTGGGGGAATTTTACTTTTATTCTTTACAATTATATTGGGTAGAACATGTGTTGTTGGTAGTAGCAGTCCATTGTCCTTGGGAATACCAAATTTGGGTTTACAGTTAATATATTTAAAAATTCAATTCTTATTGTTTAGAAACAAATATGTCTTATTAACATTCAAATATAATTACTTAACTAATACTCATTTAGTGATTAATATGGCTATTTACCGTTCTGATCACTTTACAAATATTGATGTGTTTAATTCTCATAACCCTGTAAGGAAAGTACCATTATTAACCTCATTTGCACTAAGGAAACAAAGTCACAGGTAGATTAAGAAACTTTCCAAAGTTCATATAGATAGTGAATGACAAAAACAGAATTCATGAGGCTTCCCTGGTGGCGCAGTGGCTAAGAATCCACCTGCCAATGCAGGGCACACGGGTTCGAGCCCTGGTCCGGGAAGATCCCACATACCGTGGAGCAACTAAGCCCATGCGCCGCAACTACTGAGCCTGCGCTCTAGAGCCCGCGAGCCACAGCTGCTGAAGCCCGCGCCCCTGGAGCCTGTGCTCTGCAACAAGAGAAGCCACTGCAATGAGAAGCCTGCACAATGAAGAGTAGCCCCTGCTCGCTGCAACTAGAGAAAGCAAAGACCCAACGCAGCCAAAAATAAATAAAAATAAAATAAATTTATATTTAAAGAAAAAAAAACTTGTTTAAAAAAAAAAACAGAATTCAAATCCAGGCAGTCAGGCTCTAGAGTTTTTGCTTTTAATTATTATGCTATGCTGCCTCTCCAAATAGTTACATTAATGATTATATTTAATTCATTTATTCTAATATTTATTGAACATATATACTATATGCTAGGTAGTGTGGATTTGGAGATAGGTATGGTCTCTACCATTGTGGAGCTTATAATTGAGGGGTAGAAGATTATAAACATTAAACAAGTAATTATACAAATTACAAGTGATACAAAGGGTAAGTTTCAGGTTGTATGAGAGCATCCTGAAAGTGTTATGTGGAAAACTTAATCTCGTGTAGAGGGGCCAGAAAAGGTTTGTTTCAGAAAGTAAATTGCCAGATTGAGAACTAAAACCAAGTAGGATTTGTCTAGACCCCAGGTATGGCTGTTCTTTCCAATGAATTCTGCTGCTTCTGTTAGCCGCCAGTGTATTTTCTTCCCTGCTTTATTCTCCTTTCTTCTTTCTTGTCCTCTTTATCTCATAACTTCCCTTTTGTCTTTTGACTATCACATAAAAGGGTAGTCATTTGTCTTTCTCTGTCTGACTTATTTCACTTAGCATAATACCTTCTAGATTCATCCATGTTGTCATAAATGGCAACAACTCATTCTTTTTTATGGCTGAGTAATAGTTCATTGTATATATATATATACCACATCTTCTTTATCCACTCATCTATTGATGGACACTTAGGTTACTTCCATATCTTGGCTATTGTAAATAGTGCTTCAACAAGCAAAACAAAACAGAAACTGACTCACAGATCCAGAGAACAAACTGGTAGTTGCCAGAAGGCAGAGGGGGTGGAGGGTTGGGCGATATAGGTGAATGGGATTAAGAGGTACAAACTTCCAGTTATAAAAGAAATATCACAGGAATGTAATATATAGCATAAGGAGTATAGTCAATAATACTGTAATAACTTTGTATGCTGCCAGATGGTTACTAGACTTGCGGGGATCATTTCGTAATGTATTTAAATGTTGAATCACTAGGTTGTACACCTGAAACTGGCATAATACTGTACATCGACTATACTCCAATTTAAAAAAAAGTAGTAATTGGCATTCAATCAGTATGTGTCTTTCATTCTGTGTTGGGCATAATTTGGCAGTGGCTGGAAATTCTCAATTGTGTCTGCAGTTGTTTGGTGCTTAGGGGTTTCTTCTCAGTGTCACCTCATTCATATATTTGTGCTACTTTAATTTTAATTTTTTAAGGTTATTCATATTTCACTTTTCTAAGAGATCTAATACAGTTTGGAAATGGTTGAATTGTATTAAAAATGACAGGGAATTACAACTCCCTAAAACGTGAATTTTTGCTCTTGTGGCTTAAAATGTATGAGGACATAGCTTCTGGGTTTGTCGGTTCTTTGCCTTGGTGTCCTCAATAGCTTGGCAGCATTTTACACTGGCAGGTTCTTTTCGTCTGTCAACACAAGCTTGTTTTGTGCTCAGTGTTAGCTCTTGGATGGTTCCGCAAAAGTGATATGTCACTGAAATTTTCTTTTTTGACATGTCTCTTATCTGCTGGTTAATGGCTGTGATGAAATATTTTTCCTTCAAGAAATGAACCACTTCTTCTTGGCTGTATATTCTAGTCTTTGATGTTATATTTGCCAAAAATTGCCAGTGAAACGTTCTTTATTTTCTGTTCATTTAAAAAATATCTACCATTTCTCCATTCTATGTTTATTATTTCTATCCATGAAGTGATGTGTAGCTGTAATTTATCAGGCATTATATTGTAAACCAACTGATTGATTACCTTCAACATGAGGGACTTAGAGTAGAGAAAGAAGAGATGACAAATTCAGGATGTGTTCCATTCAACAACAAATGAAATAGAAAGTAGATTTCTACTAAATTGTTTGAACAATCAGAGAGCTGTGGGAGAGTATATATTTTGTAATCAATATAAAGTGAATTATGTTTTTGTCTGTCTTGTATCACATAACACAAAACCTGGTGGATGTATTTTTAGCTGGAGCATAGTCTAGCAGATAGGTCTAGTATAGTCTATCTTAAAAGAAGCTTTGTGTCCTAAGCAAAATTTATCCTGTTGTACTTCAATACAATAGTCATCTTCTGAAACAACAGCTAATATTGAGATAGAATAAGAGGTCTGTGTGATTGACATTCCAGAGAGACAAAACACACATATTCAGACACCATATCTTTATAAAACAAATGGTGGGTTCAGTATAAGATTCAGATCAAAGAAAGGACTGGTGTTCTTGAAGATATTTATTTTTGATAGTGCAGCTTCTCCCAAGGGCAGCTCTGTTTAGCACATTCCAGTGTAGCAACAGAAGTTTATATCTTTAAGGGTGGTTAATACCTTGAGCTCTGAGAAGAAAACCAGCCAATTTCTCATAAATCTGAGTATTGCATGGGTGAGGAATAAAAACAAAGGTGCATGCTTTTTTCAGTACTAACAGAAATAAATAGGTAAAATTGCAATAAGAGTGATTTAGAGAACTGTGAGGAGAAAGACCAATAGTAATATCACTCTAGCACTACAACAGAATTCAGAGGGACATTGTGGAAGTTTTGTTCTGATGGCATTAAAAGTAGCATAGTGTCACCAGTCTGAAGTGGCTAAATTGCCTGTATTCAGATGTATTTGCTAGACATCATACAATTACTGGAATTATTTTTAGACTGAGACCTAGATTCTACTTCTGGTTCTGGTATATAATAATAGGTATATTTCCAAAATGGAAAACAAAGGAGTTATATTGGATTCTCTCCAAGGTTAATTAGACCTGTGAGTTCTTTTGGATTTCCCTTATGAAGCATCAGATAACTCTGGTCATTGTATTTTTTTTTTAATAATTCCTGAAGTTATTGACTAGCAGTAGTTCTTTTTTTTTTAATAAATTTATTTATTTTTATTTTTTGCTGTGTTGGGTCTTCGTTTCTGTGCGAGGGCTTTCTCTAGTTGCGGCGAGCGGGGGCCACTCTTCATCGCGTTGCGCGGGCCTCTCACTGTCGCGGCCTCTCTTGTTGCGGAGCACAGGCTCCAGATGCGCAGGCTCAGTAGTTCTGGCTCACGGGCCCAGCTGCTCCGCGGCATGTGGGATCTTCCAAGACCAGGGCTCGAACCCGTGTCCCCTGCATTGGCAGGCAGACTCTCAACCACTGCGCCACCAGGGAAGCCCCTGGTCATTGTATTTTGCATAACTGCCTGTTGTTCTCACAACAGTTAATATTATATCTAATCAGTGCTCCAGGAAAAAATTAGAAAATTTGCAATAAGAATCTTCCACTTGGTGACATAGCTGGACTTGGGGCCTCTGGTCATGATAATACTTATGTGAAGTTCTAAAATTCTGTCACAGTTGGGAAAGTCATTTATTTAAATAAATTTTATGAATGCTATGGACAGGTTAATCTTTGCTGTATTTTAATCTCCTAATTCTTCTCAGTACCTATTCTAAACTTTTCAAAATGCCTTCACACCTAGCGTCTACTTCAGTCTGCACAAATGAGTCTGGGAATAAAGGATGCCATGAGTGCTCACCTGGAGCCAGTTCTACCTAGTCATGGGAGATCTGAATAGGGGTGGAAGGATGAGGTCACTCTTCTGGAGTCAGTCTCCCACGGAGAGAAAGAAGGTCAGTGGTCAAGAAGTCTAGCGAAGGTGAGACAGCCAGAAGGAGTCCAGCTGTGTGTGCTTTGGCAGAAGCAAAAACTAACAACAGGTGAAGGTCAATATCCAAGAGATCAAGAAATAGTGAAGCAGATGAAGATCAGAGAAGACGTTTCAGTAGATATATCTATGTCTAAGGAATGTGGAGTCCACATGTTCAAAAAAAGCTTGCTTTACTCAGTTAACCAATCAGGAACACATGAGGGTTAGTGGGGTCAACCAACTCACCCAAGGTTGTTCTTCCCCATGAAATGGGATGCCAAGAATTAAACCTACATCTTTTGAGTACAGTATCTATTTAGTTTCTCCTCTACCTCTCATTGTCAGGATTAGGGTACTCTATGGATGTTAAAGAGTACGTAAATTCTCATGTAAAGTTTTTATGAGGAACTTGGGATCCATGGTTTGAAGATTCACTTTCTCATGAGACACCAGAGCTGAAAGCAAGTGTTGTGAAGCAATGTGCAAGTTAGGATGTGTATCATGAAAACCTGAGGCTGCATGTTTGCTTACTCAGGTTACTTTCCTCGCAAGCAGAGTGTTAGAATTCAGGGTTTGCATGAAGGGCTGTTATGAGCATGAATTTTTAAAATGTGTTATTGTTTAACGCAAAATCGCAAATAAGGAACACATGGCTGGTTACCTGAGGGCATCATTGTTGGCTGGAAAAATCCATTTGCTCCACAGCTGTCCTTAGTTCCAAAAGCCCCTGATGGATAACCTGGCTCAGCACCTCTTGAATATCTTTCTCACTGTGCTCCAAGCATCTGCTCTTCCAGATGCGCCATTTGCTTCTCATGTTTCAGAGAGATGTTCGTGATGGAGGATGGGTTTTTTTTTTTAATTTAAGAAGAATACAAACAAATGTTTGTTCTATCAGTTTACATTGTTACCTTTCCATTCTTCAGTAATAAAGCATTCTTTATTACTCACCTGGATTAAATGATTGTTCTTGCTTCATAATGCCCTACAACGCTGCTAAGTAAGTCCTTTTCAATTCTCCATAGACCTGGCCTGTGCAAAAGCTGTTATTTTATGACTGCAAAACATGATTTTCATTCCAGTTGAGGTTATATTTTCTCACTTTAGGAAGTGTGTATTATGTAATATTTGAATATACAAAATATATGTAGCATAATAATAAAAAAACACCTGTAAATCCACCCTTTCAATTATGAACTAGAACGACACTGTTTTGTCTTCTCTTGTCCTCCTTTCCTACTCTACCTCTGTACCTCCTCTACCTCCAGAGGTAGCAAATGTCCTAAATTGCTTTGTAATTTATTTATTTTTATCGCATAAGTCTGAATCTCTAAACAATATACTATTTAGTTTCATTTATTTTATAATCTCAAAATGGATATTGATGCGTGTAATTTCTATGGTTTGCTTATTTCTTAAACAAAATTATGTTTCTAAGAAACCTCCATGATTTGCTCCTTATAGAGCAGGGCTTTTTAAAAAATTTATTATTTATTTATTTATTTATGGCTGTGTTGGGTCTTCGTTTCTGTGCGAGGGCCTTCTCCAGTTGTGGCAAGCGGGGGCCACTCTCAAGCGGGGGCCACTCTTCATCACGGCGCGCGGGCCTCTCATTATCGCGGCCTCTCCTGCTGCGGAGCACAGGCTCTAGACGCACAGGCTCAGTAATTGTGGCCCACGGGCCCAGTTGCTCCGCGGCACGCGGGATCCTCCCAGACCAGGGCTCGAACCCGTGTCCCCTGCACTGGCAGGCAGACCCTCAACCACTGCGCCACCAGGGAAGCCCCAGATCAGGGCTTTTTGACGTGCACACAACTCACCTTGGGAGCATGTCAGCATCGGGGTCCTGATTCAGTACATTCATAGAGGGACCTGAGGCTCTGCATTTCTAACAGGCTACCAGGTCTTGTTCATGCTGCTGGTT
The DNA here is from genome assembly GCF_028564815.1 of Eubalaena glacialis. NCBI lineage: Eukaryota > Metazoa > Chordata > Mammalia > Artiodactyla > Balaenidae > Eubalaena > Eubalaena glacialis. The sequence continues at coordinate 13,962,583 of NC_083731.1, read as the reverse complement.
TGTGTCACACTTTGATCAACAAAGTTATGAAGGGCACGGAATATTCCCAATTAATAGATGGCGCCTTACTGTAAATAAGTTTAGGCATACCTTTCTGAAAACATACACTTTCATTACATTTATTTCTCCCCCAAACCTTAGTGGAAAGATGGATATTGTGAAAAGAATTATGGGGCTGGCTCCTTTTGACCTAAGAACAATGATGAGCAATGGCCTTGTCTAAAAACCACTTGGGTAACGTTAAACCAAGTTTCCCCCTGTGGTTGCTTGCTTGGATGCTTTTCTATCACAGGTCCTGTAGGGAAAATACTGGTCATCATTTTTTTGAAGGCTGGGATTTTCAGGCAATCATAATGTGTGCTGGCTGTGTATGGCTTGATATATAAAGGCTTTAGGACCGAAGGTATGTTTTTACTTGTTAGTCATGCACTCACCTCATGAATCTTTGGCTTTGGTGAGGTCCTAATAGTACAATACAATCAACCTGGAAGGGAAGAACAGAAAGCCGTGTGACGCAACTTTGAGCGCCTCTTCAATGTGATTCAGCTGAAAGATCCACGATGCTGATAGGCAGATGATTGATCGTCGTTGTATTCCCCAGGGCGCAAATTTCAAGGAGCAGCTGCCACTTCTGATCCTCTTAAAGATAGACTATTTAGCAGTAATTTTACTTTCAGAGAGATGAAAAGATTCTTGTTACTTAGCGCTATTTATTCTGCTTCTGAATTCACAAGGTTAGACTGTAAAACTACGATCACCTTCCACTTTCAGAAGAGCCATTGAGCCTTTGAGAAATGGAAAGTATGGGCACATATTTCATGTTACTTAATAAAGTGGTAGAGAATAGGGAATTGGGCTCTTTGGCTCTAATGGGTGTCTGCCTTGGTGAGAGAAATTAGTGTTCTGACAAAAAAGTCATGAATTACTTCACACAGTATTTACCATTATTCTAAATAATGATGAATTTGATAAGTGTGTTCTGCTTTTGAGGGTCTTTGTAGCTTGTTTAGAGATACAAGAGTTGAAATTTAATTAAAGGACAGGTGTCTTTTTATTGAAAGTGACAGAAACCCATCTCAAATCAAAAGCCAAAAGGGGAATGTCTATGCTCATATGACTGGTAAATTCTTATGGTTCTCCAGCTTTAGGGATAGATAGATCCAGGGCTTAATCAAGTTATCAGCTCTCTCTCTCTGAAGCTCAGTTCTATTTTCCTTGGTGTTGGCTTCATTCTTCCCAGGGAGTGGCCAAGCTGGCCGTCTGCAGCTTGCGCCTGGCATTGTCTGCGAAGTGCTGACCTCGGAGAGCAGAGTTAGCTGCTTTCCGAGTTAGTGCTTTCCTTCTTATCCTTTGTTGTAACCTCTTCTCTTCTTCTCCTTTAACTATTTAACTCTTAATCCTTTAACCCTTAAATCACTCTCATTTACACAATGTCTTTCTGTTTCCTTCCTTAATTACTCCCTCTCTTTCTCTGCGTACCTAAGATGGTTGAAAGCTCTGGATGTGTGTGTGGGTAGGGAGAGATAGTGTGTGTTGATGTAGCCATTTAACATACTATTATATAATAGTATATAATATCATGTAAAAATGTTCACAATTTATAAGTAAAAAAGCTGATTCCCAAATAGCTATAGACTATGATATCTTTTAAAACACAAGTAGAATATCTAGATGTATAGGCATAACGATATATAAATAACAGCAAAGATATCCAGTAGGATATACTCTAAAGAGTTAACATTGATTATAGCCAAGTAAATGTTAATTCCAAACATTTAGCTTAGTAGCCATAAGTCTTTTCTCTGGAACAGTTCACACTTCCCAGAAAAGGTCCCTTCACTCTCTTAATGGAAGATATGCTTGTATATTTGGTTCCATTACCCTAGGAGCTGAGTGGAGAGGAAGACTGGGAGTTTTAATACTGGGTATGTAAACTTTCACTTAATGCTTCTGATTTCAGGATGGTACAAGCACCTGCCCTTAACTCTGCCTGAAGAGAGATGGGGTATGTGCGTGTGCGTGCATGTGTGTGCATGTGTGTGTGTGTGTGTGCGTGCGTGCATGTGGGATGTATGTGGAAGTGCCAGGCTGAGCTGTGCAAAGCGGGGACAGAGATCTGGGAGAGAAATCAAATTCCCCAGCCCCTCTGGCAGCTCCCCAGGGCCAAGCCTCTTCTCTGGAGGACCTCAGAACACAGAGATCTTTGTTGCCAAGGTACAATGTAGTGGAAATTGACTCCAGTGGTCATGTTCCCTAATCCCCGATGTTTCTCAAAAAAGTAAATCAGATGAGCGTCTATATAACATCCTACAAGTGCCTGTCCAATTCCTAATTAAAAATCTAAATGAATCTTTTTTATTAAGGTATACTTCCAAATGTTTAATATCTAGGAGGGAAATCTGAGTTACTTCATTTTAAGTAGTTTCAAGCATAAAAATATACAGGAAATTTTTATATAGTACTTTGAAATATTTGAATATTTGGCTATTTTAAGATCCTTAAGGAGCATTATATCTTTAGAGATATTTTGAGATCATTTAAGAGCATTATCCACATACAGCTCCATATGCCATTACTTAATATCGAGCTATGTGTGAAAAGTAATTTAGTGAAAATTTCAAAATGGAATAATACCTAACATCAAACTTAAAGTAACATTGATGTTTTATTTCATTTTTCTTTTCAGGGCATTTAAGAGTCAGTGGCTGAGAGTCAGAACGATATTTTTTATCCTCACTGCATACAGGGATGAGCGTTCCAACTCTTCTTCTTAATTTAATTATATTGCCATTAATTTCATGTGGTAGATATAGATGTAAAATGGCAATGGTTAACAGGTATTGGGTGTTGTGTTTGTCTGCCTTTTCAGCTCTTATTTCTTCCCTCTCTCTTTTTATTCTTTATTCCTTTCTTAATGAAAAATAACAACTAGCGTTTACTTAATGTTTACCAAGTTCTAGGCTCTATTTTAAATCCTTTGCCTACACTAGATTATTTAATTCTCATAGTAATCTATGAGGAATGCTGGTTATCAGATGTTGAGGTTGAAGCTTCAAAGTTTAAAGGCTAGAGTGCTATGCTGCAGTGGTTCTCCAAATGTAGTCCTTGCACCAGCAGCATGGGCATCACTTCAGAACTTACTAGAAACGCAGATTCTTAGGCATCACCCTAGATTTACAGAATGAGAAACTTTGGGGGGTGGGACCTGCCAGTTTGTGTTCTAACAAGTCCTTTCAGTGATTTTCATCCATGCTTACCCTTTGTTATAAGTATACATGTTTGAATTTGTTCCTGCAGTTTGTTTTACATTTTATTTTACCTCTTAAAAAATTATTGAAAACTGTTGGGTTTAAATAGATTCCTTATCGTTTATTCCGGTGATTATTTAAGAAATTATATTGTATTTTTGGACTAGATTACTCAAAATGTTACCAGCTAGAATCCAGCTAGTAATGTATTTTAAAAAATATACACTATGACCAATTATGGTTAATTTGAGGAATATAAGGATGGATCACTATCTAGAAAACTATTAATATAATTTAGTGCATTAACAAACTAAAGGAGAAAAAATCATACATGCAGTGAAAAAGTTTTTGACAAATTTTGCAGCCAGCCCTCATAAAAAATTAAGCAAAATGGGAATAAAGGAACTACATTATGATAAAGACTATTTACTAAGCCCATTAGCAAACATCATCCTAAATAGTATTATAAAACACTAAATCCATATCCACTGAAATCAGAACAGAGAAAAAGATGTCTTCTATTGCTTTTATTAACAGTGCTTTGTAGGTTGAAGTAAGTGGAAAAAGTTGGGAAAACAAAATAATAGCTACAAATAATAGCTATAAATATAAAGAAAAAACAGTGTCTTTTTTTGCTGAAGATATTTTTTCTGTACCTAGAAACCCCAAGATATACTAGCAAAAATGGCCAGAATTGATAAGGGAACTTTATAAGGAGTCTAGTTATAAGAAAAATAATTAAAAAATTTTATACGACTAATAGCCACTTAAAAATGGAAATGGTAAAAGTATCTCAGTCACAGGAATGACAAAAAATGTAAAATACTTAAGTATAATTTTTAATGAAAATCACATAATTCGTACAAATGAAATTACAAAGCAGTATTGAAGGATAGAAAGCAAGACATAAATAAATAGAAGGACTAATATCCTAATCATAATATATAAATTTGATGTAATTTCCTTTAAAATCTCAAGCTATTTTTGGAATTTAATTTTAAAATTCAAGGTTAGGAAAAATGAATATCTGAGAAAAATTAGAATATGAAAAAGAATAATGCAGAGCTGTTTTTCTTATCAGGTACCAAAACATACTAAAAAACAACCTTAATAAGAACAATATGGGGTGGGAATGGATGGGGAAATTTAATATGTGATAAAGCTGACATTTAACTATGAAAAGAATGGTTTATTTAATAAATTGTGCTCACACAACTGGAAATCACAATAAATGGCTATCACTTCTTCATACATATATAAGTTAATTTCAGCTGAGTAAAAGCCTTAAGTTTAAAAATAAAATTCTAGAAGAAAATTAATAGCTCATATAGTAACATACAGGTTGTGAAGACCTTTCTAACCGAGACAAGATATCTAGAAGCTACTAAAGAGTTTTGGCTACATAAAGATGAACAATTTGAGTATTGCAGATGCTACAAAGGCAATAGACAGACCATAGCTTGAGAAGTTATTTCCAATGTATATGGCATGTAAACAATAATCATAATAATAATTGAAGAAGTCTGACAAAGTTATGGTGGCAAGGATTGGTGGTTGTGTGAAGAGGCACCCCTGACTTCTCAGCATCCCTGGTGTGGCCCATGTTTTGCGATATGATAGGACCTATTATCTTCTTAGGTATGTACTAGACAACAAGGAAAATCTATGTGTTGGGGGAAGGTGGGGAAAATCTTGTTGGGAAGATAAAGTGTCTGATTGGGATTTAGTTTGATAATAAACTTTTGTTTTTCATAAAAATATCGATGGTCCTGACAAGCAAATAAGATAAATGTATTTATTAAAAAAATTATATTCTCTGAAGAGAAAAAACTTTCTTGATCTGATGATATGAAGAGTTACTGAAATACCGTTTTGTGCTTTGACGGAGCTTTCTGTTAATGACTTAAAAAGATAAGTGCTGCTAGCAAAACCAAAACAAAAACGTGACTGATTTTGGAAAGCTCATCTAGGCGTGATTCCATTCACATGAAACCCATATAAAATAATGATCTGATTCAGTATCCAGGAAAGATGCTAATGATTTTTTTTTCTTTTTTTGCAAAAAACGCATTCTAGTTCCTACCGTGGAGTACTGAGTACATACCCTTTGTCTCACTTGTCAAACTGGTGTTGCGTGGAAAGCTGTCTTGCAAGAAGCTAAGAGCTGTGCTGCAAAAAAATTTTTTTCTATGATTATGCATGTTTAGAAAACCTTTACTTCTGAGATTGAAATATCTAAGAGGGCTTTTAAAATATGTTATAATTCCCATATCATGGTACACTTTTATTATATAACACTTAACTTATTTGAGAATGGTGTTCTACGCAAGTCAGTTTAAGACCATTCTAAAAGACAGTAGTAGTCTGGTTATTTTATTTTAGCAAACTAAGTTTTGGTAAAGTAATTTTAATTTTCATCCTCGTCCAAACAATAGGATGATTCATCACGGATTTCGGGAGGGGGTGCTATGTCTGTTCATATGTTTGTTATTTAAAAAGCCCATTTAAATTAAAAATGCTTTATTAAAGCCAAACCACTTTTCATTATTCAGGACATTTTTTAATCTATAGAAAGAAATGGATGTATTTCAAATTCATAATTTCAGTTAAATTTATGTTAAAGGTACGAAACTATATATACAGTACTTCAGCTAATAGTCAATAGAGTGGCAAATATTTACTTAGCTTGCCACTGTGCCAGGTACCATATAGGCACTGGGGAAGAAGAAAGAGAAAATCTCTGTCCCCAAGGTGAATTCATTCAAATGCAGAATTCATCTTGGTGAATAAATAGCAAGATTATTAGAATAACTTTAATATTCTTCATAATTATTAGCTATAATAGAAAAACAAGTTTTCTATTTTGTTCCATTTCAAATGATTCCAAATTTTAAAATGAAAATTCTGAATTAACTTAAAATGTTTCTTAGACAAAGTAATTTATCCTAAATGCGGATTGCTGCTTTTATATGCTGTATTATCATGTCCTGATTTCCAAGCCACAGATTTATTTTACAACTAATGGATGATGACCTTCAGTAATAACGAATCCTGCAATTTCTCTCTAAAACTGGGAGAATGTAGAGCTGTTAAGGTGGTATGAAACCGTTCCCTCCAATCAAGATTTATATGATTAATAAAAGGTAATGCAGGTATTTTATGAAACAATAGTGCCTTGAAATGGAGCAAGATCAACTTGTAAAATTATAAAACAATTAAGTTCAATTAGGAGCTTAACCATTCACTATATTTTGGGGATTTTATCTAACAATTATTTGGTACGTTTTCAGAAAAAAATAGCAACTCTAATAACAGTTTCTAAAGGTCAGGGCTACTGATGGTCTTCTTCAGTACTGGTGCTTTAGAGCTTGTCTATAATTTTATGCCTTATTTTTGAAGCTCAGAGCAAGGGTCATTATAGATTTCAGCACTTAGCAGTTGGTTATATCCAATTTACCTTTTCAGGGACTCCTTCAGGTAGAGAGAGAGAGAGAGAGAGAGAGAGCATCATATTTTCATATAGTGATCTCAGGTGAACTGACCTCTAGATGACTCTTATAAGAACTTTCCATATGTGTGCACAGATACATATATACTTATAAGGCATATAAGCTCAAATCAGCCACTAATACACACATACACATATATACTCCCCACTCACATGTTTGCCTATATAGAGGTATTTATCCAGGGTCACTATTTTGTCATTCATGTAATATTCAATAAATATTAAATGTTTTTCCTTTAACAATATTACGGGGACATGATTCTCAGATATTTATGTTACAACCGGCTCTTAAGTAGTTAAGGGTTAATTTTGGTATCACCACTGGAGAGTATTGATAAATAAACTGGAAGTGGTCCAGAAACCACTGTCTCTGTGATGCAGAAAGGGGGAAGCCGAGATGTAAGGTGTTCACAGGAAAATGATGCCCACATCATCTCCACTAGAAATTCTCCACGTTGAGGAAAGATGGCGATAGAGGATATTGCTTGTCCATACACTTTTCTTGGCATTTTCAGGACTCTTGAGGTTCCATGGTGGGGCGGTATATTTAAATTATTGTTCAAGACAGAAGACTTGTTGTGGCTTAAGGACGAGTAATGTCTAGAGGAATGACATTACCTTTCTTGGGGTTTCAAACTTAGATGGATTTGGTAATGCTGTTTTGGCATTTTGTCCTGCTTCTCTGTAGGCAAGATTCTATACAGTGAGAATTCTATACAGGGAATTACTTATACACTTACATTGTTCTAACGTGAATGGTTGTTTAGGGAACTGATATTGTGATAATTATTTGTTACTAATACAGCACTTAGGTTAGTTTCAGAACAGTTCCTATGTATCTTGAGCCCCTTCTCTTGATAGTTCAGGCAATACGTGTGTGCATTTATATTCCTAATTTATGGTATAAAGTAATAATTCAAGGTGGTGGAAGTTACTACACTGTTATTTCTTGGTTCACAAGAAATACCTTAAGTTAAAAGAAAAAAAAAAAACCATTTTCTTGTCCCAGTAGAGTTAACCTCAATAGAAGAATATAGATGGGTGAAAAAATTGGTGGAAATAGTATTCATATTCGAGTTTGTGGAAGAATACTGCAACTGTAAGCTTAGATTCTTATATAAAATAGCCTAAATGAGGTTGTTTCATTCTGTGACCGGAAGGGTTACTTTACTCTTCACATTCTTTAAATACGTACTGTATGTTTTAGGTTGTAAAAATGTGAATGTTGGTAATGAAAATGGGCTTTTTTTCTGAATGAGGAGTGTGCATTTATATAAATACCACATAGAATGAAGGCATGTGATAGAAGCCGTACCTGGTTCTTAAGAGCATTGCTGTTAATCCTCTGTAATTTAAAACTCCCTTTGTCAGTTGTATGAATAAAATGAAAGTTATTTTAAAGGAGTCCTAGCAAGAAACAAAACAATTGGATTTTTATAATCAATTAAAAAAAATAACTAGTCTGTGGTTAAAACTAGGGTTGTGGTAACAATCACAAGAGGATGATCAATGGGCAGGTTTTACTCTCCATCTGTCTCACCAGATGGCCACAGCCAGGTATTTTGTACCTTTTAAACAGGATACATATAATAGAATGAAAATACTTCCATTTAGACCTTATTAAGTTGATGATAATATCTCAAATTTTTTCCTTTTTTAGTTTTTTAACAGTGATAATATATCTTTAGTATTTAATACGTTATGCTCACTGAAGTTATTTATTATTTTTACAAAGAAAAACATTCAATATAAGAATGTCGAGGTGTTTTCCTTTTTTTTCCCCCCAGGTGTCAGTGTGATTTAGAAGTAATTGCTGAAGAGAAGCCATGTTAACATAACAACAGTTGACGCAGTTGCAAATCTTTCTGTTTTAAGGCTCAGGGTTTTCCCCAAGGAGTGATCCTGGCGGACTGCAGATGTTGAGTTCTCTTCAAAAAAAAAAATAGTGCTGAGTCTGATACAGATGTTCCCACATTGCCCAGCACTTTGATTAACCTTTTATGAAGTATCTGCCTACAGATATCTGGATTAGTATGTTCCCATGTGTCTTATTAAAAGCCTGCCAGGCTTTATTGAACCTTGTGCTTATACTTTGTGTTCTATGGACAGTTTTGGTGCCTAGTAAGTAGAAAATGGAAAGCATTAGCTTACACTAACAAGGATATCTGATGTTCGCTGCTGACTTAAGTTTGAAATGGGACCCATCATGGTTTGATTAGCTGATTGTCATGAAAGAATAACAGTAGTTACACAAATAAGAGGGGCCCTGATTTCCATAAACAAGTTGCTGATGGAGGACCTACTTTGCTTCCTTTGGAGGCCTGTTAATAGAATTTTCTGCTATTATCGAATTGTTGGGATTGGGTTTCCAAGTGTGTGTCCATACTCTGGTCTAGCTCTGAGCCCTCCACACAGAACCCACTGGCCAAAAGTAGTTCTTTAAATTTAAATAAAAATTAAATAAAATTCAAAATTCAGTTTCTTAGTCACACTGGTCACATTTCAAGTACTCAGTAACTACCTATGGCAAATGGCTACTGTATTGGTAATGCAAACATAGAACATTTCCATTATTGCAAAAGATTCTACTGGGCAGCATTGCTCTGACCTTTAAATACCTGACTGACCCATATGCTACAGAATTTCCATTTATACTCTGTATCCTTAAAAAGACTTCTTCAATGGGTTTGTGTTTCCTTTAAATTTATAGTATTAAAATCAAAAGTATCAGCTTTTCCCTAGAGGAATGATCAGCTCCCACTTCTTTTAGCTTAATATTTCAATCCTTGGATGAGAGTTTATACTAAGAGATTTAAGAATGAGTTCTTGGAATAGCTCATTTTTTTTTTAGAAACTTGGACAGCCCTCAACAAGGGACTCCTGAGGTGATGGTGGTCTGCATATCTTTGTGCACTGCAGAGCTATGGGGAGAAAAACTTCCCCAAATTCCCAGTGTTTAGAAAATACCAAAATTTTCTAGGCTTTCTTCGTACGTTATTTAATTAATAATTTTCTATTTACATAGCTATTAAAATGACTTAAATGGATGAGATCATGATCACTTTACCCTGGAATTCATTTTTTTTAACCTACTTTGAGTAAATGGGTTCAAGTATTTTCTAATTTTCCAACTTGCATTGCTTTTATAATATGAAATACCTTTTCAAGTTATATAGTTTCATTGAAATGTTTTACAAGGTACACTTTCACGCCTTGGGCTGGATCTACCCTTCTCCATATTCTGAATTGATTATGCTTTGGTTTATTAACACAGTTAATTGCATAGCCTCATCTCTCACCTAGTTTATCGCATTAGCCTACCGAGTGGTTTGTTGTCTCCGGTTTATCCCCTCTCTGGTGGATCCTCAAGGCTGCTATTAGGACTGTCTTTCTGAAATGCACATTCGATCATGTTCTGCTGTACTCCCACAGCTGGCTGAATGAGGTTCAGAGTCCTTAGCACTTGTCCAGTGGCCTGTCACAGCCTGGCTCTCATCTACCTCCTAACGACGTTTCCAACAAGCTCTTTTTTTTTTTTTTTTAAACCTTCCCTCTTATTCTAACATTTTTCTAATAAATGCAAAGGTCTTTATAATCAGCGTTTCTCTTTTCCCTTTTTCTGCATAGGTTCCCAACCTCATCTGCGTCTACTTGCTCTCTGCAATGAATATTTTATTTTACTGTAAAAATTGAGGTGGTTTTCTTGACTTGCTTCTTTTCTACCTCTAAATTTCTCTATATTTTGTCTGTTTTCTTTTCCTTTCTCTCTTCTCAGAGGAAGAAATATCTCTTCTTTTATCCAAATAACTGAACTAAAGCCAAACTCTGAATCCTTACTTCAGGGGTTGCCCCATGGAGTGTAGATTAAGGGAAATAAAGCTCTTTGCTTGGCGTTCAAGGTACAACATGATTTGGCTCAAACCTACTTTGCCAGGGTTAGTCCTTGCAGTGGTCCGTGCAGATGGAATTAATTCTCTGTGCCTTGCTTTGCTTACTCCCTTGCCTTGTCTGATGCTTTTTCTTCTAAATGTCGTGTTTTTCTCCCTCATCTATAATGATTTTTAAGCATCCAGACAGAAGCTGTGTCCCAGACGAAGGCATTTCTGATTCCCCCAGTGTGCAATGCTCACACCTATCTGCCTTCCTAGAACACTTTATCATCACTTCCACTGATGTTTATAATCTCACCTACTGGAAGGGAAGCTCCTTGGTAACAATTTATTACTGATTTAGCTTTTCCAGTTCCCCATAATGCCCACCACATAACCTGGTATTCAGTGCATGTTCCAAAATGTATTTTGAATGAATAAATGAATTGAATCACTTATTTCCAAGCCTAAACATTTTATTAAGTGTTATTTACAAAGCTATATATTTTAGATGAAAATTTCTTAGAGAAACCTGCTATTTTGGCTGCTGTATTAATGAACTCTGGATTAGGATGGGGAAGTGATTAGTTTCTTGTTTTAACTGGTTGGATATGGTGGGTTTAGACAATTATTGAAGCGCTCAAGTTTGTTAGATTTAAACATAGGGAGATATCTTGTTTTAACAGTGGTTATTTCATGAATTCTTTGGTGCGCTTAAATGCTAAGATGTCAGGATTTATGATGAGGTAAACAGAGGTACGTTTGCACTTATACGACCATGGTTTTGCATGTACACAGACAAAACACATAGTGCATGGTGGAAGGAAGGAAATGGAGAAATGGGAAAGACATTAAAAAATATAGTTACAGGTTATAAGAAGGCTTGGTGCTAAGATGAGTATTACAACTTAAGTTTTCTCCTTAGGCTCAATGGCAAAGAACACTGGCTCTGAAATCAAACACGTGGGTTTGTATTTTTTCATTTCACAGAGGGTCCTCTAAGGCTGGGCACTTTGCCCCCTTCTTGTGCACATTCTTTGAATCCAGAGACATCTCTAATTGTCTGCTACCTAAATCAAGATAAAGCAGCACCCAAATTGTTCTACAGCAATTGCAAAAATTTTTTTATTCCTGAACTCCATTTCAACTTTATAGATATTAATTGACCTATCACAAGGAATGAGGTTACGGTGCTTGACCTTTGTGTCCTCTGCCTATTTTAAGGGCAGGAACTAACAGCTCAGCAGAAGTGAGGCTCCATACCTAATCTTTGTCGTGGCAGCTTTCACTTCTATCAAACACCTGAAATTAAGTGGAAGAAATTTCATATTGTAGGAAAAAAATGAAGATTAGCAATACCTATTGGAGACAGGGGAAAATAATATACATTTTCAATCTATTGAATCATAAGTTCAATAGTGGTAGAGAAAAATATATTTTGAAAATATTTAATTTTTAAAGTAAGCTAGAAATTTCAGTATACTTAATTCATCGAACTCTCATGTTTTAATGATCGTTTCTGAATCCGTTACCCTAGAAAAACTAGAAATCCAGATGTCATGTTTCTTTGGGGTATTTCTCATGGTAGGTTGAACTCCTACTAAATTCCAAGCCTTAATACAGACCTTGGAAAATCCAAAGACAAATAAGACAGTCTCTACTTACATGGAATTTGCAATCTTTTTGGCAAAAGTAACCAAATAAAGCAACGCTGAGAATAATGTAAGCTTTGGATGTAAAACTCCATAAAGGTAGAGTAGTGTGTGTTGCATTCACTGCTGCTTTCCTTGGCATCTGGCACAATGACTTGTACGTGGCAGAAGCTGAATAAATATGTTAGATATTTTTGGGGATTTTGCAGAGGAAGAACTTGGAGAAGTGGTACTTGATCCAGTTCATAGAGGGCTTCCCACAGATGATGCTACTTGAGTGGAGTCTAGAAGGATATGTAAATGTCACTATGCGTAGAAAAAATGGCCACCGGATGGGACTGATTTTGAAGGGCATACCAGGATGACCGAACAGAATGAGAAAACACAATAGCATGAGAAAGCTGCAATGGTTGTGTCAGATGGAGTGTCCCAGGATAAGACTGTAGCGGCAGCAAGTCCAAATTATTGAAGGACTTAGAAGATAAGCTAGAAATTGCACTTTGGTATGAAGGCTACCAGGAGTCCATGAAGTATTTTTAGCAGCGTGACATACTCAGGTTTGCACTGAAGAAAAAAAATCACTGTGACATTGATATTTTGAAGGAAGATGATAATGGGATAATGCAGACCAGACAACTAAAATATTCTAAATTGTGATATGAAGAAGTCTCACCTACAGAGATAAAATTTCCAGAACTCCTAATTCAGTAGAACAGATTAGTCTTTCTTTCATGAAAGAAAAACTTAGACAAGACACATATTTATTGACTATTTATCTGGGGTAGTTTTAAGTCACTTATGGTGTTATATTAAAAAATGTATATAAATATATTCATACATACGCACCTCAATATGTTCACAAAATAGTTGTATTTGCTCTATTAGGTTGTAAAACTAAAAATTATTTAATGATAACATGTCATTTAATTTACTTTGGAAGATTTTTAATAATTGTAAAACGATAATGACTTTATGAGAAATATTTTTTAGAAAGTTGACTGGACTACACTTTGCATAGATGTTGAAAAATACCAGGAGCACCATTAGAAAGAACTCGTTAAAGCCTGGTGTTCTAGATGAAAGAGACACTTGCAGTTTCTGTGCAGTGGTTCCCATGTACCCCTATGATTAGCATTCTTTTCCAAATGAGAACATTTTTGAGAGTGACAGAGGATCCTGTTAATTATTATGCTGGATAAGAGGTGTTAACTGAGGTAGTTCCTGGCCAAACCGAGACGTATTCTCACTTCTGAGAACAACCCATATAACATTGGAAATATACATTTTATTTGATATATTTGGTATTCACAATGGTAGCTTTTAATCCTTCTCCAATATACAAATTGAACAAACAAAATATTAAACAGCACACTATAAACTTTGCCTTTACAGTAAGAACTTGGTCTGAAACGCTTTGGCAAGAGGAAAGAACAAAGGAAAAAGAAAGTTTATTGGTTATCTTGCCCTTAAACTCTCTAGGTAATAAAATGAACCAGAAATAATTTTTGAGCCCTATTAGACTGATCCAAATGTGCAGGTTATAGGTGGGTAATGTGGGAATACCACAGTCAGTGGAAAGGACTCTCTCTAGCTTTGTGACCATGAGACAATACATAACCTCTCTGAACCTCAGTATCCTTCTTGTCTTTAAAATGAGTGCCGAAGTTCACAAAATAAGAAAATAATTTTCCAAAGTTAGGAAAAATCCCCAGTCTTTTCACTAATGTGAGAAATGCATGTTGAACTATTGATAGCATTTTAAGGTCATCAAGGTGGCAAATAGAAGAAAAAGAGAGAACATCACAAGATTGCATGGCAGGGGGTATTGCAATTTACGGATGATGGAGGTATAAATTGATAAATCCACTCAGGAAGGCAATCTGGCAATAAGTATCAAAAGTCACAAAACTTAAAAATATGTTTTTATGCTTTCTGATTCAGAATTCCCTTTCTAGGAATTTGCCATAGGGAAGTAATCAGATTGTCATACAGAGATTTATGCACAACAAGATCCATCGTCTAGTTATTTATAATAGCATAGCAACTGGAAAGAAATGTCTAGTATTCAGGGACTGATTAAATAGCTTATGGCACATGCAGCTAATGATAAAATTATGTAGCCTTTTCAAATTATACTCTTGAAGAATATTTAAGGACATGACTAAATGCTTATGTAAAGTTGTTAAATAGATAAATGGTTCACAAAATTGCATGTATAGTATGATAATTACTTTGCAAGAAAGTACATATATAATATGAAAAATATGAAATTTTTTATACATATGAGATTTATACATAATGACTAGAAGAATAAACACCAAAACATTAACAGTAGGTATCTCAGTATCATGAGAGTAGAGATGACTTTCGCTTTCTTCTTTATTCCTTGCAGTTAGAAATTTTCTAAAATGAATTGTTGTTTATGTATTTTACAAAGGACAATAATTGTTGTATAATAATTTTGATTATAAAAAAGTTGCTAAACTAGATACTTTATAGTGCTAGCTCTTGTTCTAAGGTTCTAGAATCCTATAATTTTGTTTTAGAACAGATGTTGGAAAACTATGCCCTCAGACTTGCTACTTGATTTTTTTTTTTTTTAAGTTTTATTTATTTATATTTATTTTTGGCTGTGTTGGGTCTTCGTTTCTGTGCGAGGGCTTTCTCTAGCTGCGGCGAGCGGGGGCCACTCTTCATCGCGGTGCGCGGGCCTCTTACTGTCGCGGCCTCTCTTGTTGCGGAGCACAGGCTCCAGGTGTGCAGGCTCAGCAGTTGTGGCTCACGGGCCTAGTTGCTCCGCGGCATGTGGGATCTTCCCAGACCAGGGCTCGAACCCGTGTGCCCTGCATTGGCAGGCAGATTCTCAACCACTGCGCCACCAGGGAAGCCCGCTACTGGATTTTGTAAATAAAGTTTTA
Organism: Eubalaena glacialis; assembly: GCF_028564815.1. Classification (NCBI taxonomy): domain Eukaryota; kingdom Metazoa; phylum Chordata; class Mammalia; order Artiodactyla; family Balaenidae; genus Eubalaena; species Eubalaena glacialis. Next base: position 13,947,388 of record NC_083731.1, on the reverse strand, counting down.
TTGGAACATGACCCTGCCCATTCGTTTACATATTACTTGTGGCTGTTTTCCTGCTACAATGGTAGAGTTGAGTAGTTTTGATAGAGACTGTATGACGCACAAAGCCTAAAAAATTTATTTTCTGGCCCTTTACAGAAAGTTTTCTGACCCGTTTTCTACAATGTTGCATCAGACGTTACCATCATTTAAAAAAACTAACTCAGTTAATACATAGTTTAATATTATTATTTCAGATAAATATTGATGCCTAAAATTCTATAAGGATCTGTACATTATTTAAATAATTTTGTGAATGTTAAACTCACAAGGCCAGGAAAGATCAAGATCCAACTTGACTCATATTGAAGAGTCAGAGAAGTTTAGATGTGATTAGACCTAAGGAACATTAAATTATTTGTTATACATTAGTGACAATGTCTGAGCAAGGGACCATCTAATGAAGATCTGCCTTAGTTAATGGGAATGATGATGGTGGGAGAGTGGAGGGTTGATCATTTTGGAGCAAGAGATGTCTTTGGAAGGCACTGTGAATTTATTGATTGCCTAGGGAAGAGGAGAGAGAATAACATGTATACAGTGTATATGCTGGAAGGTTTCAAAGCTCAGCCACATGAGAGTCACTACTGGATGTTTTTATAATGATTTTCCTGCTCTGAGTATTCCATATTTCCATCCTTCCACATTTACTTATTTATCAAGAGAACAGAGGTTTCTAATAATTCCTCTGAAATTCATTCCCATCTCTAGATTGTGGGCATTTTTATGGCTGGAAAATCTAATGGCATTTTTATTTGGAAAAAATAAATTTATGGGAACACTGTTGACAGTGATAAATGTGGTTGTCAAGTATTATCATTCATATTTGCTTGATATATTTATAAATATTTCTGAAAAATCCACATTTATCTCCTAAGTAAACATTTAGTTTTAAAGTACTTCATGAATGTTTTAATTTTTATATTCTTTGATAGATGATACACTTTGATAGCAAATTTTTCTTGAACTACAAACAACATATAAAATGCATCATTTATGGAGTTTTCTAACTTGCATTATTCTTTATTCTTCTTGTCAAATTTTAGACAGCTCAGTATTTACACAAATTATACAGTTTATGCTTTAGAATCTGTACAGATTCTACTTGTAAATATATATATTGCATATAGAATTTCTAATATACATGAAAAATTTTAAAATAAGTTCTTTCACATTATCATATTTATATAAAATGATATATAACTAATTTTAGTATCTAACACCAAGGTCCATGTAAATCATTAATAGTTTAATATCCTTAGCAATTGTTATACATAAAAATAATTGTCAGTGATTTGTACTGCAATCTACATGTATCTCACAAGAATATACATAATATACCTTGGATATACATGACTGGCTCAAGATCAGTTTGTTATTTGCCTTCAGATGAACTGTTGTCAGGTTCATGGTTTACTGATCCCCCGTAGTTAAAGTGAGCCCACATTATTTTTGCTTCAAATGATCTGTATGAAGGTGAGTTAAATACTGTCCCTCTTAGAGTGAAAGTGCTAGTTAGTAGTTTTTCCTTTCCAGGAGGACCAGAGGAGTCCTGTTGACTGAGTCAGTTTCTCAGGTCAGGAAGCCTGGGTGCTTGCTCTGCACATATGCCCTTCTTGTTTCAGTGTGCAAGTCGATAGCTCCTTTTTGTGTTCCAGGACTTACGACAAGAAGTGTTTAACCAAATAAATAACCTTTTAACTTTTAAGAGAAAATGCATTTACTTCCTTATACAACTGGATTCCAGTTGATAAGAAATCTTGATTCTAACAAATAATTTGTGTCACCATTTATACCAAGCAGTCTTTGAAAGTGCCTTATCTGGAGCAGGTCCTGGGTTGGGTGCAAAGATGATGGGAAACGTTGATTCAAATAAATACAAGGAAGAGGCAGGCAGCTCAATCAATGTTAAAATTAAAAACGTGTGTATCAAATAGGTGATTTAATAGCATTATAATTTCCAGGGGAATAATTATATATGAAAGGATGAAAGTAAGCCATGAAATTTCTGTTAGTCTTCTACATTCAATTAGTCTAGGGAAGCTTTAAGAAAGAGGAAGGATTTTAAGATATGTTTCAGTGAAAGAATGTGCTCCTTCTAATATCATATCTTGGGTAGTAAATTACTATTTCAGTGTTTTGCTTGCATTCGTAATCGTGGGCAGTTATTTAGATACATAGGCATAGTGAATCTTCAAAACGAGGGAGTAATAGCCATACATTTCTGCAAAGAATAAGAGTTTCTATTCTTTCTAAAGGCAGTTTCCTGGAAAAATTGAAAAAAATACTTATCTCACTAGAAGTGGGTAATATCCTAATTGTGGACATTTTGGAGCACTATAGACAGTTTAAAAAAATGCTACTTTTGAATTTTCTAGATGTGTGTGATGAGTCTATTAAAAATTGAACTGCCAAGGTGTACTTATCAATATAATTGGTTACATATGTTTGACATTATTCCTGAGGATGAAGTGTCCATTAATTATATTCTTTTGACTGATTTATTGTGGCATAGGAAATATCTTAATTTACTTTATATTGAATTATTCAAAATTCCTAATAGTAAGATAGCTCCTTCAATGGGCAGCATATATAATATGAATATGAATTCATGATACAGAGTGAGATTTAATAAAATTAAATTTATCACCAAGAACACACTCCTACTTCATATACATATTTTCTTAATATACTTTATATGTACTGCTGCAAGAATGCTGTAATTTGCTTTTTGAAATTACAGCTCTCCAGGATGAGAGGGAAGCTTGATTTGATTAATTATGCTTACAAGCTGTTGCAGGGCGGGGGGGGGGGGTGACGTGGGGCGGGGGAAAGAAAACGGTTTTGAGTTTAGTTTTTGCATAATTGCTGCTTTTTGGGATTTACATTACTTCCATCAGTTGTTGAGAAATGAAGAAGTAATCTAAAGAGAGAGATAAGATGAAGAGTTGAGGACATCAATATGGAGTAGTAATGACATTTAACTACTACTCTAATGTGGTGATCAGTAAGATGAGAGAAAGCATTTATTAAAATGTTAGTATCGCACTTTGTAGATACTTTTCAATCTTTAAGAAAATAGTTATTCTTATATTTAGAGGACCAGTTTCTTAGATGATCTTCATTTTATTTAACTGACAACATTAGACGTTACATTAAAAGGAACACAATTGATTCCTTATGTACTGCTTCCTTGAAAGCATTTGTGATGATCTTTGAATTTGGTATTCATTATCCTACTTAGAAAAGTAATTGAGATTCATTTCAGTTCTTCTTAGTCAAATAATTATAATGAGACAGAAAATATTTATTGCTGGTACCAAGACAATGCTGTAGATGTGAAGCATTAGGAAAACAGAAAGTACATGCAGCACAATATCTAAAATAAGCCCCTGAGTTGTAGACAGTCTAAAAATTAGAAATAAAGGTCATCAAAATAATCAACATTATTTCCTCTTCTCTATAATTAATTAGTAGGTATTGCATCAGACTTACGTAAAAGATAGCAAGACTTAAGTCTGTGTTATTAACTCTGGGAAGTTAGGGGTGAAAGTAATTTCTGAGGTGCCGTTTTCATTCTTGTTTCCGTTTCCATTCCATTCTATTCCTTTCTTCCTGTACACTCTTAATTCTGGGATCCAGCAAGAACCCCTCTCAACAGCCGTGTTTGGTTAAGATTAGCTTGTTCTTTTCAAGTTCACAGCTTCATAAATATGCATGCTATTCTGGGAAGCAAAGATTCTGTCCATGACAATTTGCTGTCTTGTGGCACGCATGATATAGCCTGTTACAATGGGGAAATTGCATACACATGTTGACTGAAGAGAGTTCTACTGATAGGAATTTAAGAATTTCCTGGGAAGATTAGGAAAATTAACCTTTGTCTAGAGGGAAAGAAAGAAAAATTATATTTGGCATGTTTCTCTTCTATTTGTACAAAATATTTACACTGCCTTCCACTGGGAAAAACTGATTTAAAATATTTTCTAAGTGAATTTTCTGATCAAATATATACTTAGCATGGTTTGCAAATACTTATTTTCCTCAAATTTTATTCTTATATTGTTCTAAGTTAAGCACTGGGATGCCATAGTACTTTGATCTACTCTTAACTTAGCATTTATCACCTTCTGGTTTTCATTATTTCTTTTTCTCACTTAGTCATACATTTTGGAGGGAGAGGGCATTTATTTTAGCATCTGTTTGGTTCCATGCTGAGCATGGCACATAGATCATGCTCGATAAATACTGTTTAATTGAAAGATGATAGTAAACATCAGTGATGATCAAAATGATAGGAGTCTTCATTTTTATTGTGATAAGAATGTAAATATAATATTTTAAGAGGTTGGTGCTAATTTGTTTACTAGAAACATTTAATTGAATTCCTGTTCTGAGTAAGGTTAGTTTCTTTAGCAGCAAAACTTTCAAAAATATCAAGGTACTTAAGCCAAGTTCTGTAGTCCACTGGGGCTCTACGGATGGGTTTAATATTAATAGAAACTCTTTGAAATAATTTGCAAATGTTGCATTCATGTCCATTTTTCTGCAGAGAGGATCAAAGCTTTTATTAGATTCTTAAAGAAGTCTGTGACTTAAACAAGATTAAAAATGACTGAGTTAAAAGAGTAGTTGTTTTGGTGAACAGTCCAGATTTTGTCAGCTATCACATGTTCTCTCTGTGCTTTATCATTGAATTAAATTTTGATAAAAAATTTAAAACATATGTTCCTGTTCAACACTGCATTCAATGTTTTAAAGTTTAAAAACACATTAATGCCCTTACTTTTTTTTTTTTTAATTTAATTTAATTTAATTTTTGGCTGTGTTGGGTCTTCATTGCTGTGTGCGGGCTTTCTCTAGTTGCGGCGAGCGGGGGCTACTCTTCATTGTGGTGCGCGGGCTTCTCATCGCAGTGGCTTCTCTGGTTGCGGAGCACGGGCTCTAGGCACGTGGGCTTCAGTAGTTGTGGCACACGGGCTCAGTAGTTGTGGCTCACGGGCTCTAGAGCACAGGCTCAGTAGTTGTGGCGCATGGGATTAGTTGCGCCACGGCATGTGGGATCTTCCTGGACCAGCGCTCGAACCTGTGTCCCCTGCATTGGCAGGCGGATTCTTAACCACTGCGCCACCAGGGAAGCCCCTAATGCCCTTACTTTTAACCATAAGAAGAGGCTTTAAACCAGAGGAATATTGGTAGAGAAAATCAACAGCTAAAAATATTAAGTGGGAAAGTATGTTACAAGACTTATGTACAGTAGGTATATAGCATATAATTAAGTATACTTCACATAAATGAAATATGTGTCTAAATGTGTAAAGACAAGGAAGATATCCTCAAAAGATCTGTAGTGATTATTCCTGCGTGGTGAATCGTTTTCTTAAAGTCTTTATTGAATGTGTTACAATATTGCTTCTGTTTTATGTTTTTTGGCCACAGAGGCATGTGGGATCTTAGCTCCCGCACTAGGGATCGAACCCACACCCCCTGCATTGGAAGGTGAAGTCTTACCCACTGGACCACCAGGGAAGTCCCCCTAGGTGCTGAGTCTTATAGGATTTAATTTTTTTCTTTTGGCTATTAAAATCTGTATTTTAAAATCTGCTCTTCAGATCTTATTAAAAAATATACCCCTTCTACCATGTAAGGACACAGAGAAAAGTTGTCAGTCTATAACCCGAAACAGGGCCTTTACCAGAACTGGGTATGCTGGCCCTCTGATCTTGAACTTCTGGCCTCCAGAACTGTGAGAAATAAATTTCTGTTGTTTATAAGTCCCTCGCCACCAAAAAATATATATAGTGACTAGGTCTTTGTCTTAGAAGGTCTTTGCCTTAGAATGTGTTCTTTGCATTTTGTCAGGCTAATTATTTTTCTTTAAATATTTGAAAATAAACACAAACATGTACTTATACACAAACATGTATGCATATACATATATATACATATACATGTAACCAAATAGAGGAGGAATCTTCTTCAATGACATTAGAATAATTTAAACATCATTGAAACAAAATTTTATTTATCACTGTGTTTTGAGAACCCTACGCTTCCATTGTCAGTGAATCTATCCTTTGCCTAAAAGTCCTAGGTTTGCATCAGGCTGAAGGGATGTCCCAACTTTTGGGGCGCAGTTTGGAAGTTGCAAGAATTCAGAAAATAGATGGGCTGGACAAAGTAAGTTAAATTTACCAGCCAATGATGAAATGAGAGGTTCCCGTATTATCCATACAATTAGCAGGGACCCGCTCCACATCCTTCAACATTGCATGAACACTTTTTAGAGTTCTTCCTGTCTTTTTTCCCTTACAGGGTTACCCTGGATATTCATTTAACTATAGTTTAATTTTAAAAATATATTTGTTTTTTTGGAAGCTAGAGAGTTCCCAGCAAATATTATGTTGCTTTGTGCTATAACTGTCCTTCCCACCTTCCCAGTATAAGTCGAATGGATCCCTCTGACCAGTGCCCACCAAAAACAAAAAAACCAGAAAAGCCCTCTCAAAATCATGGAATCAGATTTATAAGTGGAAATTCAAAAATATTATTACCTCGGGTCCAGATAACTCTAATGAAACCGAGAGGACAAATGAACAAAAAGTATCCTAATGAATGAATTTGACGTTAAACTGTAAAATGCCACCATATTATGTACCATATTTGTAAAAGGAATGTAAGTATCTACATGGCCAGGGAAGCGCTTGGTGGAACTCCACCCCATTGTCAGAGTGTCATCAGGGAAGACAGATTTATAAGGCTTAATGAAGCACCTTGGTAATGTTGATATCCTATGTGCTCTTTCATTTCTGCCCTCTCATTTCACTGCCCACAGCCTCTGGAACAGTGGAGCGGCAGTGTACATATATCAAGTCATCAAAGCACATGAAATTTAAACTTTGGCACTTGGCTGGGTGGGGATGGGGGAAGACACTTTCCGGAAGTCTTAACTGAAGAGGGCAGGTAGGAGATGGTGTTAGCCAGAGCAGGGAGGCTACGGGCTCAACCCCTCTCTGCCTCTACCACCAGACTTGTCCCAGGAAACACGGGTTGAGAGCAGATTGAAATGGTTGTTCATTTTTTGGCTAGAAGGTGTTCGTCCCTCATCTTGTAGAAGTAAACTAGATTTCCTTTGAGAAACCTGACTCTTCTGCACATATATCATATATTTGAGGTGGACATGATTCAGGCCTACACAAATAGAACATTTTGTAATGTCCTGTGCAGAGAAATTGATTCAGAGATGGCACATGAGATGCAGTGCAGTTTTTCTGGGGCTGGGTAAATCCACAGAAGATGTGGGTCTGTAGCTCCTGGCAACAGTCTAGCCACCAACAGAAGCTTGAGAATAAATCCAATGTGGAGAAGGGTGGGTTTCGAGATGGAGAGAGAGTGGGTTCTGGGGACATTGTTTGAACTCCTAAGTAAATCTCTGTTAGCTTTTTCATTTTCATCAGCCACTAAGTTCCTTTTTTGTTTAATCCACTTTGAATTTTTTTTTTTGTCATATACAGCACAAATTTTCCTAATGAATACAATACCTGTTCTTTCCTAAAAAGTGCACAGACTCTATATTAGCTGGACAGTAGACTCATGTTCCATAGCAGCACTGCAGAATCTGACCCAATGCTGCCTTTCAGCTTCTTTGGAATTTTTCTTGTTAAGCTTCTAAATTCTTAAATTGATGCTTAGCCCAATAATGTTCAGCCTTTCTTTTCAAATACAAACGTTTAAGTTTACACATTTCTTTCTAAGTAATGATTTAGTTGCATTTCCCAGGTTTTTTTTTTTTTTTTGGCTGCTCCACGCGGCTTGCGGGATCTTAGTTCCCTGACCAGGGATTGAACCCGGGCCCTTGGCAGTGAAAGTGCAGAGTCTTAACCATTGGACCACCAGGGAATTCCGTGGGCTTCCCAGGATTTGATATGTAACATTTTCCAATTTCCATTATGGTTCATTATTTGACCCATGAGTTATTTATATATATATTTAAAAAATCACCAATCATGATATTTTAATCTAATTTTCTTTGTTTCTCACTTGACTGAATCATTATGGTCAGAGAATGTGATACGTATGATATCTATCATTTGAAATATGTATGGACGTGTTTTATGGTCTGCTGTATGGTCAATATTCATAAATGTGCCACAGATGAAAGTATGTGTATAAATTATAACTATAATTTATATTGTTTGTTAATTCCGTTCAAGTTGGTTTTTTTTTTGGCTGCGTTGGGTCTTTGTTGCTGTGCGTGGGCTTTCTCTAGTAACAACAAGCGGGGGCTACTCTTCATTGCGGTGCATGAGCTTCTCATTGTAGTGGCTTCTCTTGTTGCAGGGCACGGGCTCTAGGTGCGCGGGCTTCAGTAGTTGTGGCACATGGGCTCAGTAGTTGTGCTGCATGGGCTTAGTTGCTCCGTGGCATGTGGGATCTTCCCGGACCAGGGCTCGAACCTGTGTCCCCTGCATTGACAGGCGGATTCTTAACCACTGTGCCACCAGGGAAGCCCTCAAGTTGTTTTATATCTCTTTTAGTTTATTTGTTGCTGTTGTTGTCCTCTGTCATCAGATAGTTACTGAAAGCTCTCTGTTAAAAAATCTCCAAATATTATAGTGAGTCTTTCAAGTTTGCTTATTAGTTCTGTCAAATTTTGCTTTATTTATTTGGAATTTTTATTATTATCTGTATACAAGTTTAGAATTATTACATCTTCCTGGAGGACTGAATCTTTTAGCATTATGTATTTCTATTACTTTTCACTAAAAATTCTTATTGCCTTTGAATGTAAATGCATTTTAAGTTAATATAAACAGCAATATCACTTTCCTTTTGGGTAGCGTTTGCCTATAGATTGCTTTCTATCTGGATTACTGGGAATTGGCAAGTGCCTTAGGGAGTTGCTGGATTGAGAGACTGCTTGCCACCTTGGATTCTTGTACTTTCTTTCTGTTATCTTTTTAGGATTTCCTTTATTTTCTTATGGTCTTGCAAGCTCAGCCATGCACTAGAACAGATTTTTAAAAAATAATTGTATTTAACATTTTTAGGAAGTTTATTTTATCTGCTATCTTGTGAGAAACAGAAATTCTCCTCCATTATCTGCCCATTTAAATCCTTATCATTCTGGGTGTGGGAAGACACAGAGTTAGCATCTCCCCACCACTAGGGTGCCTGCTGGCCACTGTTGGGAGACTCTGACCCCCAGGGAGATGGAAGGAACCCCAGAGTGAACTGCTAGGACATAGGGGGACCGAGGGGGGAGGAGAAGTAGAGGTCAGACAAGATCGGCAACCCTGAGGCCAGAGACATCAGAAGAGGCAGGTGGGAGGGACTCTCCGAGAAGAGAGGGAGAGGAGAGGAGGGCGATCGCCTGTCCCACTCGGGCCGGGGAGGCTGCTGAGCTCCTGGGCCGATCCCCTGCCCTCCAAGCCCCCTCCAGGCTTCATGGGTCCTTGGGGGCATAGGAGGGAGACCAGAGAGATCAGGAGAGGCAGGTGGGAGGGGTCCTCCCAGACCCCAGACTGGAGGAGCTGGAGAGGAGAGGGCGTTTGCCCCCCACTCGAGCCCAGGAAGCTTTCTGGGCTCCCAGGTGAGGTCCCCCGCCCTCTGAGACCAGGAGTGGGGGGCATGCCTGGGCCTCTTCTGTTCCTTGAGCCTAAGCCCCACCCCACCCCCAAAGCCCCCAGGGCCTTTTCCAGCCCTGTGGGTCGGTCCTGAGCATTGGCCCCGCCCACCCCCAAACCTCACCCTTGCTTAGGCCCCACTCTCCACAGTCAAGGCCTTCCCCCCCCCCTTTTTTTTTTCTTTTCCCTCCTCCTCTTTTTTACTATTGTGGTACTGATTTACCTTCTGGTTGTTGATTCATCTGTATTTTTATTTTTACATTCTTTCTAACATATCTGTTAGTTTCCTAGTCTAATTTTATGTTTTACTTTGTTATTGTTCTTCTGTTGTTTTTGTTCTTGCCACCCCATGTGGCTTGTGGGATCTTGATTTGCGAGCCTGGGGTTGGGCGGAAGCTCCTGCTGTGGGAGTTCCAAGTCCGAACCACTGGACTAACAGAGAACCTCAGACCCCAGGCAATATTCATTGGAGTGAGGTCTCACAGAGTTCCTCATCTCAGCACCAAGACCCAGCTCTACCCAAGAGCCTACAAACTCCAGTGTTGGAAGCCTCAGGCCAAACAACCAGTAAAACAGGAACACAATCCCAGTCATAAAAAAAAAAAAAAGAGACAGCAAAAAAATATGTCACAGGTGAAGGAGCAAGGTAAAAACCCACAAGACGAAATAAATGAAGAGGAAATAGGCAATCTACCTGAAAAAGAATTCAGAGTAATGATAGTAAAGATGATCCAGAATCTCGGAAATAGAATGGTAGCATGGATTGAGAAAATACAAGAAATGTTTAACAAAGATCTAGAAGAACTAAAGAACAAACAAACAGAGATGAACAACACAATAACTGAAATGAAAAATACACTAGAAGGAATCAATAACAGAATAACGGAGGCAGAAGAACGAATAAGTGAGCTGGAAGACAAAATGGTGGAAATAACTGCTGAGAAGCAGAATAAAGAAAAAAGAAAGAAAATAATTGAAGACAATCTCAGAGACCTCTGGGACAACACTAAATGCACCAATATTCGAATTATAGGGGTCCCAGAAGAAGAAGAGAAAAAGAAAGGGTCTGAGAAAATATTTGAAGAGATTATAGTGGAAAACTTCCCTAACATGGGAAAGGAAATAGTCACCCAAGTCCAGGAAGCACAGAGGGTCCCATACAGGATAAACCCTAGGAAAAACACACCAAGACACATATTAATTAAACTAACAAAAATTAAATTCGAAGAAAAAGTATTAAAAGCAGTAAGGGAAAAACAAAAAATAACATAGAAAGGAATCCCCATAAGGTTATCAGCTGATTTTTCAGTGGAAACTCTGCAGGCCAGAAGGGAGTGGCAGGATATACTTAAAGTAATGAAAGAGAAAAACCTACAACCAAGATTACTCTACCCAGCAAGGATCTCATTCAGACTCAATGGAGAAGTCAAAAGCTTTTCAGACAAACAAAAGCTAAGAGAATTCAGCACCACCAAACCAGCTTTACAACAAATGCTAAAGAAACTTCTCTAAGCGGGAAACACAAGAGAAGAAAAACACACACAAAAACAAACGCAAAACAATTAAGAAAATGGGAATAGGAACATACATATCGATAGTAACCTTGAATGTAAATGGATTAAATGCCCCAACCAAAAGACACAGACTGGCTGAATGGATACAAAAACAAGACCCATATATATGCTGTCTACAAGAGACCCACTTCAGACCTAGAGACACATACAGACTGAAAGTGAGGGGATGGAAAAAGATATTCCATGCAAATGGAAATCAAAAGAAAGTTGGAGTAGCAATACTTGTATCAGATAAAATAGACTTTAAAATAAAGACTGTTACAAGAGATAAGGAGGGACACTACATAATGATCAAAGGATCAACCCAAGAAGAAGATATAACAATTATAAATGTTTATGCACCCAACATAGGAGCACCTCAATACATAAGGCAAATGCTAACAATAATGAAAGGAGAAATCGACAGTAACACAATAGTAGTAGGGGACTTTAACATCCTACTTACACCAGTGGACAGATCATCCAAACAGAAAATAAATAAGGAAACACAAGTTTTAAATGACACAATAGACCAGATAGATCTAATTGATATTTATAGAACATTCCACCCAAAAGTGGCAGAATACACTTTCTTCTCAAGTGCACATGGAACATTCTCCAGGATAGATCACATCTTGGGTCACAAATCAAGCCTTGGAAAATTTAAGAAAATTGAAATCGTATCAAGCATCTTTTCTGACCACAATGCTATGAGATTGGAAATCAATTACAGGAAAAAAACTGTAAAAAACACAAATACATGGAGGCTAAACAGTGCGCTAATAAATAACAAAGAGATCACTGAAGAAATCAAAGAAGAAGTAAAAAAATACATAGAAACAAATGACAACAAAAACACGATGATCCAAAACCTATGGGACACAGCAAAAGCAGTTCTAAGAGGGAAGTTTATAGCAATACAATCCTACCTCATGAAACAAGAAACATCTCAAATGAACAATCTAACCCTACACTTAAAACAACTAGAGAAAGAAGAGCAAAGAAAACCCAAAGTCAGTAGAAGGAAAGAAATCATAAAGATCAGAGCAGAAATAAATGAAATAGAAATGAAGAAAATAGTAGCAAAGATCAATAAAACTAAAAGCTAGTTCTTTAAGAAGATAAACAAAATTGATAAACCCTTAGCCAGACTCATCAAGAAAAAAAGGGAGAGGATGCAAATCAATAAAATTAGAAATGAAACACGAGAAATCACAACTGACACTGCAGAAATACAAAGGATTATAAGAGACTACTGCAAACAACTATATGCCAATAAAATGGACAACCACGAAGAAATGGACAAATTCTTGGAAAGGTACAATTTTCCAAGACTGAACCAGGAAGAATTAGAAAATATAAACAGACCTATCACAAGTAATGAAATTGAAACCGTAATTAAAAATCTTCCAACAAACAAAAGTCCAGGACCAGATGGCTTCACAGGTGAATTCTATCAAACATTTAGAGAAAAGCTAACGCTGATCATTCTCAAACTCTTCCAAAAAATTGCAGAGGGAGAAACACCCCCAAATTCATTCTACGAAGCCACCATCACTCTGCTACCAAAACCAGACAAAGATATCACAAAAAAGAAAATTATAGACCAATATCACTGATGAACATAGATGCAAAAATCCTGAACAAAATACTAGCAAACAGAATCCAACAGCACATTAAAAGGATCATACACCATGATCATGTGGGATTTATCCCAGGGATGCAAGGATTCTTCAATATATGCAAATCAATCAATGTGATACACCACATTAACAAATTAAGGAATAAAAACCATATGAGCATCTCAATAGGTGCAGAAAAAGCTTTTGACAAAATTCAACACTCATTTATGATAAAAACTCTCCAGAAAATGGGCATAGAGGGAACCTACCTCAACATAATAAAGACCATATATGACAAACCCACAGCAAGCATCATACTCAATGGTGAAAAACTGAAAGCATCTCCACTAGGATCAGGAACAAGACAAAGATGTCCACTCTCACTACTGTTATTCAACATAGTTTTGGAAGTCCTAGCCACAGCAAGCAGAGAAGAAAAAGAAATAAAAGGAATACAAATTGGAAAAGAAGAAGTAAAACTGTCACTATTTGCCAATGACATGATACTATACGTGGAAAATCCTAAAGACGCCACCAGAAAACTACTAGAACTAATCAATGAATTTGGTAAGGTTGCAGGATACAAAATTAATGCACAGAAATCTCTGGCATTCCTATACACCAACAACGAAAAATCAGAAGGAGAAATTAAGGAAACACTCCCATTTACCATTGCAACAAAAAGAATAAAATACCTAGGAATAAACCTGCCTAAGGAGGCAAAAGACTTGTACTCAGAAAACTATAAAACACTGATGAAAGAAATCAAAGATGACATAAACAGATGGAGGAATATACCATGTTCTTGGATTGGAAGAATCAATATTGTGAAAATGACTATGCTACCCAATGCAGTCTACAGATTCATTGCAGTCCCTATCAAACTACCAATGGCATTCTTCACAGAATTAGAACGAAAAATCTTACAATTCATATGGAAACACAAAAGATCCCGAATAGCTAAACAATCTTGAGAAAGAAAAATGGAATTGGAGGAATCAGGCTCCCCAACTTCAAACTATACCGCAAAGCTACAGTAATGAAGACAGTATGGTACTGGCACAAAAACAGAAATATAGATCATTGGTACAGGATAGAAAGCCCAGAGATAAACCCATGCACATATGGACACCTAATTGACAACAAAGGAAGCAAGAACATACAGTGGAGAAAAGACAGCCTCTTCAATAAGTGGTGCTGGGAAAACTGTACAGCTACATGTAAAAGAATGAAAGTAGAAAACTCCCTAACACCATACACAAAAATAAACTCAAAATGGATTAAAGACTTAAATGTAAGATCAGACACTATAAAACTTTTAGAGGAAAACATAGGAAAAACACTCTGTTACGTAAAGCACAACAAGATCTTTTTTGACCCACCTCCTAGAGTAACAGAAATAAAAACAAAAATAAACAAATGGGACTTAATTAAAGTTGAAAGCTTTTGCACAGCAAAGGAAACCAAAAACAAGACAAAAAGACAACCCTCAGAATGGTAGAAAATATTTGCAAATGAAACAACAAACAAAGGATTAATCTCCAAAATATAAAAACAACTCATGGAGCTCAATATCAAGAAAACAAACAATCCATTTAAAAAATAGGCACAAGACCTAAATAGACATTTCACCAAGGAAGACATACAGATGGCCAAGAGGCACATGAAAGGATGCTCAACATCACTAATTATTAGAGAAATGCAAATCTAAACTACAATGAGGTATCACCTCACACCAGTCAGAATGACCATTATGAAAAAAGCTAGAAACGATAAATGCTGGAAAGGTTGTGGTGAAAAGGGAACCCTCCTACACTGTTGGTGGGAATGTAAATTGATACAACCACTATGGAAAACAGTATGGAGGTTCCTTAAAAAACTAAAAATAGAACTACCATATGACCCAGCAATCCCACTAGTGGGCATATACCCTGAGAAAACCATAATTCAAAAAGAGACATGCACCACAATATTCATTGTATCACCATTTACGTAGCCAGGACATGGAACCAACCTAAATGTCCATCGACAGATGAATGGATAAAGAAGATGTGGCACATATATACAATGGAGTATTACTCAGCCATAAAAAGAAACGAAATTGGGTTATTTGTAGGGAGGTGGATGGACCTAGAGTCTGTCATACAGAGTGAAGTAAGTCAGAAAGAGAAAAACAAATACCGTATGCTAACGCATATATATGGAATCCAAAAAAAAAAAAAAAAAATGTACTGATGAACCTAGTTGCAGGGCAGGAATAAAGAGGTAGGCATAGAGAATGGACTTGATGACATGGTGTGGGAGGGGGAAGCTGGGGCGAAGTGAGAGTAGCATCGACATATATACACTACCGAATGTAAAATAGTTGGCTGGTGGGAAGCAGTAGCATGGCACAGGGAGATCGGCTTGGTGCTTTGCAATGACCTAGAGGGGTGGGATAGGGAGGATGGGAGGGAGGCTCAAGAGGGAGGGGATATGGGGACACGTGTGTGCATACGGCTGATTTGCTTTGTTTTGCAACAGAAACTAACATGGTATTGTGAAGCAATTATACTCCAATAAAGATCTATTAAAAAAAAATTCTTATTCTTAAAGTCTCTAAAGCTTCCTCTTTAGAGAGCTTTTCAGCATCAGACAAAGTTAACCATCCTTTCTCTGAATTTCCCCATATTATTTATACCTTCATTTAGCACTGTTTTCATTCAGTTGTAGTCAATTCTCATTTACATATTTTAGCTCATGCAATTCTTCCCCACTTCCCTCCAACAAGGTCTTCCCTCTTTCTGCCCCCCATCTTCCTAAATGCCATAGATTCTTCCCAAGTCTGGTACAAATTTCATATCCCACATGATGGTTTCAAATACTCTACTCCTTGCTGATGTATTTCATTTCTGAACTCCTATTACCTTCTTACCTTATGTCACAGAAATAGCACATTATGGTTCATAATCTTGCTTTATTCTCTAATTTTATGATGTTCCCAGATAGAAACCAGAAGGAGGTTAATATATTCTTGTCCTACCCTGTCAGATGGTTGGAGCCACCTTGCTTCTTGAATCGTAGGTAAGATGGACTTGAATCACCACCGCACACTGAGCATATGTCCAAAACCCTCCCCAAGCTGTTCGCCTTTCCCAGGCTGGAGTAGAAGTGTGGTTCTCCAGTTCACCTCTGTCTTCAGTTTCCTGTTCTCACAGGTTTATCTGTTTATGGGTCATATTAACATGCCATACTTGCTGCTTTTGTTCTCCCCACATCAATCCAGATATGAAATTCATTCTCATAATTTCTACAAGGAAACCCACTCACATAAAGGCAGTTATTGTCTACAGTACACTTTGCTAGAGATTGGGAGATTTGTATCCAGCAATGCAAGGCAATTTATCATTTTAACGTTATTTTAAAAATAAAGTTAAATCAGTTAAACTTTATTATTTTCCATATCTTTTCTTAAAAATCACTCATATATCCCATCATCAGGAGTAAGTTTCCTGATTACCTGCACCCCAAATGTTGCTGCAGTCTTACATCAACATTCTGGCTTCTCTCTTTTCCCCAACTCTTCTAATGCCCCAAATTTCTGGTTGTTTCTAATGCTAAGTAGTAGAAAAAAATTCCCCTTTACTTCTGTAGATCCACACTCTCAGGTTCTAACTAATCCATCAAGTAAACTACCAATGTATTTTTCTAAAGCCAAATCTCTGGAGCAGCTGTTAAGATGATAGCATTTTCATTCACTTCTGCCCTAACAACTCAAACCTATCTTCTAGCAGCTCGAGGCTAGCTTTATGCTTTCTTGCAAGCCCTCCTTTAGCTATGTGGTCACTAGGAGGTAAGAACCCAGGTGGTAAGATGCAGCTGTTGCTAGCTATTTCTGGCGTTTTCTCAGTTGACTCTACCTGTTTTCTGAATCCTGGTGCTGTACCTTTTTTTTCTTCTAAACTTTCCAAGATAAGAACTGGAATAGCGCTGCAAAAGTGGCTTTTTTTTTTTTTTTGGGAGGGGGAATCTGAGGGTGGGGTGCAGAGGAAGAGGAAGAAAGAAAGAAATGGAGAATTATATACTTCCTGTCTTTGAAATTATGTAACTCAACAGACTAGGCCCATTCATCTAATGCTTATTCTATTCCAAAGAGGCAAATCAGTCTATATGTCTTTGGAAGGGGTAGATATTGGTGTGAAAAATAAACCAACATCATGAACAATAGCTATGTTCATCAACATGGATGAATTTCAAAAACATACTGTGAAAGAAACAAATCTCAGAAGAGAATATATTTAGTATTATTCAATTTAAGTAAAGTATAAAAATAGGTAAAACCAAACTATGAATTGTTTAAGGTTACATACAAAAGTAGTAAATATAATTTGGGAATGTATGGGAATATTCTACTTATTGGTCTGAGAGTCAGATGCAAGTATTTTATTTTATTACTATTTCTTAAACTATACAATTACATTTATACATTTCATACTCTTTTGTATGTATGCTGTCCTTCAAAGTATACAAAATACATAAATTAGACAACAGAAGCATAAAACAAATAAAATGCACCAACACACCTATATCAACAAAGCAGACTGTATCAGAAATTCTTAAATTTCCAAAGTCTGGCATTAGGTCCATGTGTGGATGAACAAATCTTACCTAAATGTATTTGACCTTGGGAAAAAATAAAGTACCGTTGCTACTAAACAAAAAGTCTTTCTTCTTGCTGAATATATCAACTGTAGAGGAGAAAATCAGTGACTCATATCATACTACACCCAGTGTCTGCACAAAGGATTTAGATTAATTATTCTTGGGAGGTTCAGACATATTTCTCTAAGATCTTGACAACTGATATTGGTTGGTTATGACCCAAGCCATTACAGAGAAACAGAAAGAAGCAGACCATCATCATTTCTGTGGAAATAGAAAAGTTAAAATATAGCCAATTATTATTAATAGTTGCAGAATAAATAAGGATAAACATAACACATTATTTAACCTGATAGCTAGGAATCTATTACTTGAAGTGCAAGAATATGCTTTTAAACACTATCTTTACATTCAGAACAATAACTGCCACCATTTACATTTAGGTTTTTGATAAGATCCCTTTTCAGAGATCTAAAATGAGAAAAATCCGATAAATCTTTCTATATAGAATATATCAAAGCTCGTGGTGAAATTACTGCTTTATATAATATGGAATGTAATTTCCCCATTTGTATACATTAATATCTTTTCTTTTTACTTGATTCTCCTTGTCAGCCAATATTACAAATGAAAATGCCATTTTGTTTATAAAGGACTGTTTGTGTTAATCATACAATTATATGTATTTTCTCAGACTTGGTACGTTTCAGCTGAGGATATTTCTATTCCTCTGTATTTTCAGTAGAAGCTTGTTAGTCCTTTGAATAGGTAAAATAGATACCCAACGGAGATGTGACTTCTCCCAAGTTGTGCATGAAGTCAGGGGGTTTTCTTTATAACAAGACCATGTACCCTTTTTTCCTTTTGTGAGAAAGACAGGAGTTGACATTATTATGGAGCAAACCAGACATACTTCAGCACTTGGCTTCTTCCCAGAACCCTGGAGTGCTCGCTTCTGGTTATATTTTTTAAATTATCATCGTTGTGTTAATATTTACAGTTTGTATTAAACACATATTTGGAGCACATATTTGCGGTAAATGCTGTTTTGTTTTCTTAAATCAGTACTTGTGGACCACTATATGTGTAAGATTATATACACTCACACGCACCCCCACCCCCAGGTGTGTGTAGTGTGTGTGTGTGATTGTGAGTGTGTGAAAGTCTCTCTTTAAGAAAGAACCAAAGAAGAACAGTCAAATAAAGAAAAGAGCCCCCATTAATTCCCTAAGTTCCAAGCAATTTCAAGGTGCTCATCTCTATTGCCTCCTTTGGTTTCCTCCATATACAACTTATTTATCATGGATTGGGAGGACCTGGGAAGAAGTACAGTTCTATCAATGGTCTTCGTCCATGCAAAACCATAAGGTCACCCTGCAGGGGAGAACCCACTATCCTCAGGTTACCATTTGGCCTCTTCTCTCCTAAATGATGAGAAAATTGCAAGTCACATCTAGTTTGTTAGTTTTATTTCAATTATGATAATTTTAGTTGAAAGCTAAATTAGAGCTTAATTTTAGTCACAGGCAGCAGGAGCAGATGCTACTTTTCTGGCTCCTGGACATTTCTCCTCCTCATAGGAACAAACACACCTACCCCTCTTCTCTTTTTTCACAACTTTCTATATTCTATATAAAGCAACATGGAAAAAATGGACAGGCATTCTTAAATCACAAAGAATCACTCTTTAGATGTTGGTCACCTGTGAATTCCAAATTCTAACCATGGCAAAGAAAAATATTTGGCATAGAGATATTCATAAAAGAAGATGTTAATTCTGGCTTAATATTTGTCCGTAGCTTTTTAAAATAATAGTTTTACTGAGATATAATTCACTCATCATACATTTCATCCATTTCAAGTTTACGACTCAATGATTTTTAGTATATTCACAGAGTTTTACAGCGATAACCACAAATAGAACATTTTCATCAGCCCCAGAAGAAACCCTGTGCCCATTAGCAGTCACTCCCAATTTCCCTCCAACCTCCCCCAGCACCTGGCGACCACCAATCTACGTTGTGTCTCTGTAGATTTGCCAATTCTAGACATTTCGTATAAATGGAATGAAAATATGAAATTTTTTGTAACTAGCTTCTTTAATTTATCAGTGTTTTCAAGGCTCCCCTATGTTGCAGTGTATATTGATACTTTATTTTATTGCTGAATAATATTCCTCTGTATGGATATACCACAGTTTATCCATTCATCAATTGGTAGACATTTAGGTTGTTCCACGTTTTTGGCCATTATGAATAATGCTGCCATGAGCATTTATGTACAAGTTTTTGTGTGGGTGTTGTGTTTTCATTCCTCTTGGGTCTATACCTGGGAATAGAATTGCTGAGTCACATGGTAATTCTATGTGTAACCTTTAGAGGAACTGCCAAACTGTCTCCCAAGGCTGTTGCAACATCTTCCATTCCCCCCAGCAGTGTATGAGGGTTCCAGGGGCTCCTTGTCCTGGGCTTTTAATTGTTTTTTGTTGTTGAGGCACATTAGAATAAAAGTCTATGCTTAGCCTCAACAGTACAATGTCAACACCAGAGCCAATATTTATAAAACTTGTTAGAACTTCTGCAGGTACCTTTTAAGATTTGGCTGTACATAACTTGAGAATGGTCTTTCTAGAGCTCTTTGCTAGGAGTCAGAAAAGTTACCAGTACTAGAGCTCTCTGAACACTGGAAAAATGATTGCTACTCCAGAAATTGCTTTTCTTTGTTCTCTGAGGACATCAGATATGAGTCTGTGGTTAGGGCTTCTGATGAGGTTTGCCACTGAGTGCTTTAATGGCAGTGGGGTTTTCGGTTACTCCTCAAATGACTCCTTTCAAAAAAAAAAAAAAAAAAGAATCTGTCAGAGCACTCCCTGACATAGTGCCTTGGGCCTGTGTATTGGAGAATGAATATTCAGCTTCATGTGAAATCCTCCTTATTTTGTCCTGAAAAGTCATTCTCATGCCTAAGTGAACACTGTGATCTTTTACTCACTGTTTTCTTAGCAAGATGCTTGTCTTAATGCTCTCCCCCATTTGGATTCTGAAATTGTTGTTTATTTCTCATTCAAAGCTCCAAGTACATTTGAGGGTGTTTCTTGACCCAAAATTGAACTGTTGGAGGAAGAGATCACAAAGCTTCACGATGCCTCTGGTGTTATATTGTCTCCCACCCTGAAGTTTGCACTGAGATGTGACAACATTCATTTCAAATAAGTTTTCCACACTCCTCACAATAGTGCATAGCAGTGTTGTTATGGAAATAGACTGTGTTGAGGCATAAATGTGTACAGAAAACTGACAAAGAAACACAGAAGGTTTGAAGATGAACTTTGCTGTCTTTGAGATTGGGGTGAGATTTATCACAGTGCTATTTCCCATTTTAAGTTTTCTCTGACATGAGAGTGTGTCTTACTTATTTCTGTTCGGGACGGCATTTAGCTGAGGTCAACGCTGTCAGCAGCCAATAGCCCCAGCGCAGCCCTGCAGCTGGTTGGAGGGCTTCCGGGTGGCCCTCAGCATCCCCGAGTCAGGGAACAGATGCTGGGACCCCAATTTCTCATAGTGAGTGGGGTCTTGCATCAGTCTGGTCTAAAGCCTTTGATGCCTCGGTGAGTTTGCTTCTTTGCAGAGACTGCTGCCTTTGTGCCGAGGCCCATCATGGTAGGTCGGGTTTGGTATTGATGCTGGTCCAGATCAGACCAACATTTGCCTCATGTCTTTGGATTTTATAATGTGGATTTCTGCCCCCTACCTAGGGCTGGGCTATGCAGCAAGGATGATTTCCTTGGTCCAGGTCCTGTTGTTTTCCACAATTACTCTTTTCATGCCTTCCTGGCTATGATGGATAATTGGTATACTTTCTTTCTGACTCTGTCTAATAAATTCAACCTTAAAGCAAAGAAACACAGGCCAGTGTTCTTTTGGCTTTCTTATTTAATACATAAAATACTAAGGAAAAATGTTCTTTAATCCCGCTACTTTGAATCTCATGCTCTTAGACTAAATCATTCATGATCTGCCCATGTTGTGAAGTTGTCTTCCTATCCCCAGATTATTTCTCTTCATTCCTTGAAGACTGAGCCTCTACCTCACTGTCTCTATTTACAACACTACTGCTGTCATGTTTTCTGGTGATCTCTGTATCCATGAGGATGATTCTTTTTATATTCTTGCCTCTCACTTCCATTGCCACTCCTCCTCCTCTGATGATGATTTTTTCCTTTAGTCTTCTTCAGCTGGTCCAGCCTGGATCTCATTATTACTGTTAATTTCAACTCCTCCGCATCTTAATTTTAAGAATCCCATTTTCTTATCACCATGTCCTACGTTTCCAACTTATTTTCTCTGTAACATGACTCCAGTAATTCTTCAACCTCTCAGGAACAACAATCCATTGACCACCATCTGTTCACTGTCTCTCACCCGCCTCATGCCCTTCCTTCCCTCTAATACTCTTGAGTAAATTCCATGATCAGTCATTGTATTTTTTCCCTTTCCCTTTGCCTCAATATCTGGCTCCTGTGTCACTTCATTGTACTTGCTTGGTAAAACCACAATCCTGGGTATATTCACTTCTCTGCATCTGTACCCAAGCAGGTGAATGTGACCAGGGAAAAACAATCATACCGATAAGTTTCACTTTAAGTCATGACCATGAACCTCAGATGTGCATGTACCATGCTTCCCTAGTCCATTCAATTTCTGCTTTCCTACTCAACTTTCATACCTTTCCCCCCAAACCCCTAATACCTTTCCTCCCATCCTCATTCTTAGCTGATGACTTTATTTCTACTTAACTGAAAAAAAAGAAAAAAATGGAAGCAATCAGAAAAGAACTTCCAGATTCCCGTCATCTCATCTACCTACTCACCTACTCTGGTTTTGTAACAACGATCATAGGCAAACTCTTTAGTACCTAAACCAAGCCAATCTCTCAGCCTATTTAGTAGTTTCTAATGCTTTGTCTATTCAAGAACTCCAGGAATTTCTGACGTGCATAAGCAATTTTCCCTCTCTGTTTGGTCATCTCCATCAACAGATAAAAATGCTGTTTATTTTACCTATTGAAAAAAAGAAACCCTCCCTTGACTCACCATGTCTTTCAAGCTTCTGCTCTTCTTCTCTTTTCTGCATTATAGCAAAACTCCTAAAAAGTGTTGCCTGAATTTACTGTCTCCATTCCACTCCTTCCATTCTTTCATGAAGCCACTACAGTCAGTCTTTCTTTCTACCACTCCGTTGAAATTGCTTTGTTAAGACCACTGATGACCTCTGTCTAGCTAGATCCAGTGGTCAATTGCCAGTTCTCCTCTGGCCATATCAGTGCAGTTGACATAGTCAATCACTTCCTCGGTTTTGAATCACTGTCTTCACTTGGCTTCCAGGTCACCATACTCTTATGGCTTTCCTTCTGCCTCCCAGTTGATTCTTTTCGGTCAAGTTTACGAAGGAGGTTGAAACCTCCTTTTATTGGCACATTGCAAGGCTCAGTCCTTGGACCTCTCCTCTATTTCTCCCATTGGTGGTCTCATCTAAGCTCATGACTTTAAATACCATCTGTGTTTTACATGTCCAAATCAGCATCTCCAGCCTGCACATCCTTCCATCACTCCTTATGAGATAGGCTGGGACCTGGAACCCTTTACCAGAGTGCTTGCACTTGAACCTGGATGAATGTCTCCTCAAGCAACAAAATACAAAGAAACTATAAGGGACTAAAAATAACTGAATGCATGTGCAGTTGGGGCAAATTATGAAGAATACGATGCAAAAAGGCCAAAAACTAGCTGCCACTTCTGAGGGAGGCGTCAGGAACAAAAGCAGGGTATTGTGCGTGATCCTTGCACATGGCACCACCAAGGAGGTGAGCAGACCACCTAAGCCACCGTTCTGGCCTGACCCACTGATCCGCCTCTGTCTTCAGCCCACGTAAGGAACCAGCTCGCCCCTGTTACTTGTTTTTGCTACCTTGTGTTCCCATACCTCCTTACCTTCTTTACATGGCATCATCTTCTCTAAAGAACCTATTTAAAGTTGCAATCTGCTGCCTTCTGGCACTTTCTATTTTCCTTTCTTCTTTATTTTGTATAACATTTATAACCATCTAGCATTCTGTATATTTTGCATCTAGTTTATTTTCTCCCCACTCCCTTAGTAGAAAATAAGCTTCATAAGGGCAGGGATTTTTGTCCATTTCATTCAATGCCAAGAACAGTGCCTGGTATAAAAAGAACTCAATAAATATTTGCTATATGAATACCATGTGGATTTAAATTGGGCCTTCTTTCTTATTATAACTTCTTTTCACAAACGATACAAGGTGACAACTCCTTTAAATGAACCACACTGAGAAACTGAAGGATACTTTATCAATCCCCTGTGCCTTTATGCTAGCCATGAAGATTTGCAGCACTAGAAGGTAGAAAACTAGACTCCAGGAGGAAACTGACAGAGGCAGATGCTAAGCACAAATGGGCTGGCAGAAGTTGCCGAAACTCCTTCTCTAGACATCTTCAAAAACTTCATCGTGTGGCTATCTGCTTCACCAGTAGGGTTGAGGGCCTTATAAATAGCTTCAGGATAGGGGCATAAAGTACCCTTCCTCTTTACTAATTTTAATTTCAGTAAAGTAAGAAATTCTAAGGGAATTGCTTGACAATGCTGAGGGATAGTATCTATCCATAGCAGGATAGTTAGTCCTGCTATGGGTTGAATGATGTCCCCTTCCAAAGAATGTATTGGAGTCTTGATCTGCAGTTCCTGTGAGTGGAACCTTATTTGGAAATACAGTTTTTTTTTTTTGCAGATGATCAGGTTAAGATGAAACATTAGGACTATGTCTTTATAGAAAGGGGAAATTTGAACACAGACATATACAGAGGGATAATGATGTGAAGACACAGGGAGAACATCATCTACAAGCCAGGGAATACTGAGGCCACAAGAAACTAGGAAAAGGGGCTGGAATAGATTCCCCCTCAGCCCTCAGAAGGAACTAACCCTGCCAACACCTTTATTCAGATTTCTAGACTCTAGAACTGTAAGACAATGAATTTCTGTTGTTTAAGCCACCTAGTTGGTGGTACTTTGTTATGGCAGCCCTAGGAAACTATCAATAATACATTATTTTTGTTTTATTACTGTATATAGCTTGGACATACTATTTTAGGACTGATAATTTATTTAAATCCCAGAGCTTTAGATTTTAATTATCTAGAGAAAATTTCCATCTATCACTTACTCACTAGTAAAATCATAGTGTGTATGGTAACATTCTCAGACATTGAATGAAAAGAAGTATAATTTTACTGCTTTTTAAATGCAACATTTAGAGGGCTGACTTTATAAATAAAAGGACACATTATGTTTAACTATTTAATGCTAGACACTAAGAAGTATTTTTAATAAATACTGCTTTACAAATGCAATTCATAAAAAATGATACCCCTTCAGAGCTTTCTGAGGTAAGGTAGTGTTTTCATATAATTTTAAACATTTAACATTAACTATTGGGACTGAGTGGAGTCTGGAAGAAAAGGGTTACTCTTTGAGGGGCTAAATTTTGTCATGTAAATTGGTTGAGAAAACTTTTAAGACATTGTGAAATTCATTTAAATTGACAGACTTTAATGTTAGTAGGAAGTGGTTTTCTATGTTAAAATCTTTTCCCTCCTGTGTTCATTATGCATCTTAAGATATGGTAATATATACATAGAACTATGTTTTTTAAATACTTAATTTAGTTTGAAATTATTGTAAGAGAGAAAAGATCTAAGAAGAGAACAGTGGCTTAAAATTCCATAGTGATAATGAACTCGGAGGGACCCTTGTATACTAAGTGAATTGTAGGCTAGAGACAATGGGAAAAATGTACTCAAGTAATAATTTTGAATATTATCCAATTGGCTCCATTTGTGAAGATCCATAATTTTAAGCATATCTGGTACATTCGATTACTTTCTTTCATGTTTCAGGTTTATTTCCTCCAATTTTTATATCACAGTTTTAAATTTTGTTACACTTAAAGATACTTGGCAGTTTTGTATAATACATAAAAGCACCAAAGGTCTGACTATATATGACTCTTGTAGGCCTTGTAAAGTTTGGATCCCAGTTCTAGCTTTAGCTTTACTGCCAGCTAACTGGTGACCTTGGGAAAGTCTCTTCACCTTTTTGATTTCGTTTTTGGCATCTATAAAACTCTTAACAATCTGTTTAATTTGCCTCTTGACGTCTTTGTGGAGCCTGACAAAGTTTAGATATGTGGCTCTTTCTCCCGAGAATTTAGAGTCTGCATGATACTGTTTTGAAATGTTCTCTTGGTTTAGGTGGGTGTTGTGTCTTGCTCTGCTACTGGCTTTAGCGTCCCTTCATTAGCAGAGGCCCTCTTAGGACATCTCATTTGAGAAAGTACTGCTCGATCTGTGAGAATTTGGAGACTGCTGTTGTGACTTAAGGGATTGCAAAGAAACACACTTGCTGGCCCTTCACATTTTGCACAGGGGGTTGCTTGGTGTCTAAAATATGCATTGACTTGCAAACTGCCTGTTTAAATGTTCCGGCAGTAACACAGGGGTAAACATGCATTTGACAACATCTGCTTGAGGAAAGGAAATGGAAATGCAGGGCCATAGCACATTTTGGGTCATAGGCTGATATTTAGGACCTAACTGCATGTATGACAGCTGAGCTCAGAAACAGCAGAGGAGGTTCTCTGCAGAGAGTCCATGTTTATAATTCTGGGTCCAGAGTGCAGGGTGGCTTCCACACTTAGGTCCTTTCTTGGCAGATCATCAACCTAAGGTGATAACTCTTTGGAGCTTTAGATTTTAATTTAAACTCTTTAGAGTCGTGTGCTGTTAGGACTTGTGGTAAACGTCAGGTACGAGCAAAGGAAAGGTGACGGGGCTGCAGTGGGGGCGGGGGAGGGAGGTGGCCATCTGGGTGTCAAGTGCCTCCTGTCTTTTTGCAGTCCTGCAGTGCTGGATGGTACTGAGGGCTTTGGGGAAGCTTGTAGCATCCTCCAGCTGCTGATAAGCTTTTGGAGTAACAGTGGTTCTGGGATTTGCAGGAGAAATTGACAAGTGTGGAAGCCCTAGTTGTATCCAGGGTAGAAAGATACAGCGTGCCATTATAAGCAAATTCTGCAAGATGTGGATTTTGGAGTAGGTGTTTTGTAAGCTTTAAAGTTTCTTTTGATGGTGGGACACAGCACCTTGACCCTGGGATAGATGAAGGCAGAACTCTTTGTTGCTTACAACTCCCAACAAAATCAGGCTGCCAGGCAGGGCCACAAAAGAGGCTGTTCCCAGGGACAGAATAGCAGCAGGCTGGAGCTGCAGGATGACAGCTGGGATGGGGTTAGCTAGATGTCAGGGGTTCTTTGGGGATTTGATAATTCGAACAATGCTGCAGGCTCCAGGGCATGGGGTCTGTCCTTAGTGGTCTGGTACCTGGCTTTTGAGCAATTAGGGCAGGTGTATTGGAGCCCATGGCGTGAGAGTCTGATAAGGGAAATGGTTGGGGATGTGGACTTAATTAGCTGGGCAAGAATGAGAGCTGCCTGGTCTCTAGCCAGGACCTCAAAAGTGGATCAAGATGGCACTAAAAAAAAAAAAAAAAGAGAGAGAGAGAGAAAGAAACTATATTACAATAGGTGTAGGGCCTTTATAACTGTTTGAGTACCTAGTTGATGCTTCTCAGCTCTGCCATGTGTTAGTGGGTGTCCGGGGAGGACAGGTATTCAGGGAACTGAAAGACCTTAGAGAGCACCAGCCAACACCACTCAAAACTTGTGTGTGAATCGGCCCTTGGGCATCTTGCCATCCCATGGAGGCCGAGGATCTTGGTGACATGGGAGGGGTCTGGTTCTTGCTAATTGGGGGTGGCGGGGGGGGGGCAGGAGGTGTCACGTGCTTATTGAGGGCCATCTACATAAGCAGGAGAGCCTTGGGACCATGCCAATGGATAGAGTAGAAACCATATTCGGGGTAAACCATTGCTGGAATGCTTGCAGGTTGAAAGGGGTTGAGAAGTCTCTGGATTCACCCAAGCCTGTTCTTGACCAAAGGCAAGTCCCAAGTGATGGTGTATTTAGCATAAATGCTATACCAGTCATTCAATGGTTTGCACAGACCTCAGTGATCAGCTTGGGTGGTGTTGTGGCCCCAGGGACGTGCTTGACTGCTGGCTTTGCCAACTGAGGAATACAACAGCTTGTCCTAATAGCGCTGGCCTCTCTTTCTATGCCTTGTGCCTTTGGTTCTCTGGTACCGCTGTAAATAGGACTCTACTTACTACCCACACCAGCTCTCCTTTAGCTGTAGCTGGGGTAAAGATTTCCATGGTGATTCTAACTTCTGGAATAAGGCATCGAGGTGGGGGCAGTTTGGGCTGGTCCCCATGGTCCCAGTTGACTGAACTGCTGCCTGTGGAGCGTAGTTTTATAAATCACAGGGGGATTGGTGTAATGCTCTTCTCTAGATTTATTTCCTCCAGCCCCTTGGATAGAGTCCCCTTTGATAGGGTATTAATGGCTTGCATAATTCACTCTTGTTTTTTTTCAAAAGATGTATAGAAAACAAAGAAAAGTACTCCTTGTATGTGTCAGTGGTAGAATAATCTCTTCTGTGATCAGGCTCACGATGTCTTATGAATGTGGCCTTTCTTTAGATTATTGGTGCCTGGGAAGTAATAAACCTAAGTTTGACATTTTAAAACACTGTGAATTCTGGTTAGTTTATCACCATTTCCCTTAGCTATTTAGGCTTTAAATGTCATAAATTGTTGCACCCTCAAGCACCTGGTAATAAACTGAAAGTTTTGACTAATTGGTAATAACATTTTAAAATTATTATTCATATTTTCAAAATTATTTTATATTGAAAAGCTCTGATATGTTTATTTTTACTGTATTTAGACAGTGCTTTTAAAAAACACAATTAGGTCTGTAAGACCTAAAACAAAAAGCTTCGCTTCCACCCTCTGTTTGCCTCACTCTGCAGAGACAACTACTTTAAATTATTTGAACTTTTACTCTTTACTTTCATGTTTCTAATAACATAATTTTTCAGTTTTAAGTTATTATCTACTGACCTGTGGGTTGTTTTGGGATGAATTATGCCCTTGCAAAATTCATGTACTGAAACCCTAATCCCAGTACCTCGAAGTGTGACTGTATTTAGAGATAGGGTCTTTAAAGAGGTAATTAAGTTAAAATGATACCATTAGGATGGGCCGTAATTCAATCTGGCTGGTGTCCTTATAAGAAGAGATTAGGGCATGAACTTTCGTAGGGGGAAGATCATGTGAAGACACTGGAAGAAGATGGCCATCTACAAGGTGAGGAGAGAAGCTTCAGAACAAAACCAACCCTGCCAACACCTTGATCTTGGACTTCCAGTCTCCAGAACTGTGAGGGAATAAATTTCTGTTGTTTAAGCCGCCCAGTCTGCGGTATTTGTTAAGGCAGCCCGAGTAGGAAAAATATACTCCTCCTGTGCTACAAATCAGAGTTTCCCATGAACCCCCTCCTTGGATTCAATTATTTGCTTGAACAGCTCCCAGAAATCAGGGAAACACTTACTTACATTTACCAGTTTATTATATAATACAGGATACTATCGAGGATACAGATGAACAGCCCGATGTAGAGATACATAGGGTGAAGTCTGGAAGGGTACCAAGAGCAGGAGCTTCTGTCGCAGTGGAGTTGGGGTGCATCGCCCTCCCAGTACGTGGGTGTGTTCACCAACCTGGAAGCCCTCTGAACCCCGTACTTCCAGGATTTTTATGGAGACTATCGTGCAGGCATGATTGATCATTGACTCAATCTCCAGTCCCTCTCTCCTTCCTGGAGGATGAAGGGTAGGATGGAAAGTTCCAAGTTTCTAATCATGGCTTGGTCTTTCTGGTGAGCAGCCTCCATCCTGAGCTCATAAGAATAAAAGACCCTCCCATCACCCAGGGAATTCCAAGGGGTTTAGAAGCTCTACATCAGGAACCAGCGTCAAAGACCAAATATTAGAACAAAAGATGCTCTCAGTGCTCTTATCACTTAGGAAATTACAAGGGTTTTAGGAGCTCTGCCAGGACCGGGGGCAGATATATAGATATAGATCAGTCGATCGATCTATCTATATACTTTTTTCCCCCTATTATTTCACACAGCCCTAGCAAATCAATATGTATACTTGTATAAAAGAAAGATAAGATTTTAGCATTACACCCCCATCCTAAATTTACATATACAAATCAAATTATTATATTGTTATAATATGATTAAGTCAGTGTTTGGGATTATAAGAACTACTATTCACAGGTCAACCAAGAAGTATAATTATATAATATTTTGTTCTTCCTGACATTAATAAATGTCTCATTTCTTATTTGAGCAGTTTGCTATGACCGGTCACTACTTCATTCTCACCTCTGACAGAAATATGCATCTTTCTTCAATACATCCATATATGTGAAATAATTGATCAGTTTTGTTTTTCTCTTGAAAAAATTTCTTCTGGATTTTGCTGTCAGCTTCATACTGCAGTCTTTGTTTTCCATGATGCCAGCAATGCCCATGACCTATCACTTATCTTGAATCCCCTGTTTTCTGGATTCCTTTTTCTAGGCTTACTTCCTCGTTTTGGTGGAACAAATCCTCTAGTATCATCCTTAGGACGGGTTCACGGTATATAAAATTTTCTTCTACTGCTACAATCGATTCTGGCTATTGAGATATCTCTGCTATTGAGATATGTGAGGAAATTTTCATTTCTGAGCCTATGTTGTGAATTTGCCTATATCTTCTCACTTGGAACGTTGTAGTTCTTGGTGTCCTGATATTTCACAATGATGTGCATTGAGTTCTCCTACTTTGAAAATTCGTCTTCCAAAATCTGGAACAATCTTTAAAAATCTTGTTTTTGTTTTTGTTTGTTAATTTCTTCCTCCTCCACTTTCTCTCTTCTTTTTTTCTGGAGCAGCTGTCATTTGGAAGTAGAATTCCTGCATTGATTACCTAATTTCCTTATGATTTCTCCCCTATTTTCCAACTTTTTGACTTGACTTCCTTTCTGGAGGATTTTCTTAACTTTATCCTTCAACCCTTAAAGTAATTTTTTCATTTGTGCTGTCACATTTTAATTTTTGAGCATTCTTTTCTGTTGTGGACATCAGGACACTGGGAACACTTGTTTCCCAAATATTTTTATAACCTTTTTCGATTTTATAGATGTGATACCTATTTTTAAACCTCTCTGAGGATATTTATAATAGAATTTTAAAGATTTATTCTCCACTGTCTTTGCCACCTCTAGGTTCCTATTTTATTTTGATTGCTTTGGGCCTCAGTTTTTCTAGAGGCATTCCTCAAATGTCTGATGGTCTTTGGCTGAAATTGCAGTCTAAGGGTGAGGCATGGAAAGCTAATCAGAAACTTTAAAAATGATTGATGAGCCATGGAATTGTGGGACTTCAACTTTCAGGATGTATAGGTCTTTTTCTCCCAGGTTGTCCGTTCACAGGGTAGGTGTGTGCCTGACGTCAGTGTTCAGGAGCTAGTGAGGGGAGAGGGCCCTGGGGCTGTTCAGAGTTCTCTGTAGAGTTTCACGTATCTCTGGCTTTCAGGGGACAGTACTTACCTGAGTTCAGAGTCCTTCTCTTTCACTGCCCCCAGGATAACCTTCCAGTTTTCTGCTGGAGCATGAGAGAGGCTGGGAAAAGTTGGAGAGATGATCTGGAGACCTGAGTGTTTCCTTCAACCAATATTACCAATGGCTGTCAGCTGTCTAGATGGTCCCAGCTTTCAGAGACTCTGGTGCCTCTAATTCCTAGGGTTTGAGGGTATGACATCTCCAACTTCAGGGCTGCGTCCTGCCAGCTTAGGTGTCGGCTTCCTCAGCTGTCAGTTAAGCTGGCGTGTTTCTTCCCCACTCTTTGTAGTGGCAGGGCTATACCACTGGTACCCCTTTCTCGTCATTTGGCGGGACTCAGGAGAGAGTGGTGATACCACTGCAGTTCCATCTGTATTTCTGGAGGAACCATATTACACTGAAATTCTTTTTTCAAAACCAGGCTCCTTGCTTTTGGGGTCTTGGATAGTCAAGGGTAAGTCAAAAATTGGTGGTCTTGTTATGTGTTTGCAAAAGTCAGTCAAACTGCTGCCTGTTCCACCTGGGGATATATTGATGTCATGTCTATCAAAGTTAGTATTTAGGGGAATAGTAGGGAAAATTTAGATTGTGGAGCATGCTGGCTCCTCCGTGAAGCCTTTGGTGATAATTTACAAGAAAGACAAAAGACTGAGCTGAAAATGGTCTATTTAAAAAAAAAAAAAAGAGGCACAAGAATAATTAGTTTTTCTAAAAGATACCGAATTTGGCTAGGGCCTGAAATCTGTGTCAGTTGATTAAAAAGCCAAATTCACTCCCTAAAGCAAGCAGAGGCAGGGCGGTGGATGCTTAACAGGAGATGAAATGGGACCAAAAAATGAGCCTGAGCTGTCAGGATCTCCCAAATTCCTCTTAAGCTTTTGGACCTGCAAAGTGATCAGACCAGAGGGAGAGAATGCATTATGCGTGGTGCTTCCTTGCCCAAGGCTCTGATTTGTAACTACCTGGAAGCAGAGGCCTTTAAACTGAAAGCCAAGGGTGGGCAGGGCCCAGAGCCCTGGGGCAGGGAGACTGCAGTTTCCAGAAGCAAGGACTATCCAGGAATCAAAGAGACCACGAGTTTATTAAGTAACTGAAGAAGTGAATTGATTGCCAAAGAAACTCAAATTAGTAGATTACACATAGCCTGTGAGTATTCATCTCCTATAACAGTCCTCAGCCCTCCCTTCACAACCCCCCCTGAAACTGAACAATGTGTTACTGTTGTTATTCAAATCTTGAGAAGGGGTTTCTTTTGTTGTTGTTGTTTGTTTATTTTATTTTGTTATTTTTATTTGTTTATTTAATTTTATGTTATTTTTTACATTTATTTTATTGAAGTATAGTTGATTTACAGTGTTGTGTTCATTTCTGCTGTACAGCACAGTGAGTCAGTTATACATATTCATACATTCTTTTTCGTATTCTTTTCCATTATGGTTTATTACAGGATATTGAATATAGTTCCCTGTGCTATACAGTAGGACTTTGTTGTTTATCCATTCTATATAAACACCCCTCCCCCTTGGCAACCACAAGTTTGTTCTCTATGTCTGTGAGTCTGTTTCTGTTTTGTAGCTAAGTTCATTTGTGTCTTATTTTAGATTCCACATATAAGTGATATCATATGGTATTTGTCTTTCTCTTTCTGATTTACTTCGCTTAGCGTGATAATCTCTAGGTACATCCATGTTGCTGCAAATGGCATTCTTTCATTCTCTTTATGGCTGAGTAGTATTCCATTGTGTATATATACCATATCTTCTTTATCCATTCATCTGTCGATGGACATTTAGGTTGTTTCCATGTCTTGGCTATTGTGAATAGTGCTGCTATGAACATTGGGGTGCATGTATCTTTTCAAATTATGGTTTTCTCCAGATATATGCCCAGGAGTGGGATTGCTGAATCATATGGCAACTCTATTTTTAATTTTTTGAGGTACCTCTGTACTGTTTTTCATAGAGGCTGCACCAATTTAGATTCCCACCAACAGTGTAGGAGGGGTTGGAGAAGGGGTTTCTTAATCATCATCTGTGTGTGGATTTGGAGGACAATGGAAAAGGATGACGTTCCTTGTGGGTTTAACCACAGACTTTGGGAGACAGGGGCCCAAGAAAGTCTTTCCGGAGAGCAGAACAGGGGTTGACAAGTTTGCTGATGAAGAACTAACTCTCACACCCAGGCCAGAGTCCTGGCTCTTTCTGTCCAGCTGGGTATGTTTTATAATGTGAACCAGGGAGCCCGGTGCAGTGTTTCCCAGTCTCCCCTTTTCTGAATTAGTTTTTTTTTTAGTTGCTGCTTTTGGGTCCTTACTGACGATTGTATATGCTATGTTGGTGTGTGAGGTGTTCTCAAATCGTAGAGAACTTTCTCATGGTCTAAGAAGTGGATAACATGTCACCCAGAGGTCCTGGACTTGGAGCAGGTTGCAGAAATGAATTCAATGTGGGAAAACCAAAAGCAACACAACCCGAAGGTCACCTTCCATATCAGGGGCAGTTGGTGGTTGACTCAGGGCCAAGGATTTGGAGTTAGATGGACCAGGATGCAAATCTAATCTCGGTCATTTACAGCTGTGTGCCCTTAGGCATGTTAACCTCTCTAAATTGCATTTTCTTCAGATAAAGAGGGGATGATAATAATCCCTACCTCACAGGGTTGATGTAAAGATTCCATGAAGTGTAGTGTACCTGAAGCGCTTCGCAGCGTGTCTGACATAGAGGGAGCATGCAGTCCGTGTCAGCTACCTCAATCCGATCAGATGCTGACCACAATCTCACTGCAGAGGCAGGCACGCTGCTGTGCTTGCTAGGTACTGAGATATGAAGAACTAGGTGGGCGTGCTTGGGAGTCCTAGGAATCAGTCTAAGGTTTCCTAAGCATGTCAGCTCTTCTGCCATGGTGTCCTTTCCTGTCCGTGACTGTTTCTATCAAACCCTGTACTCTGCTTTGTGCATCACCAAGCCTTTTTGAGTTCTAGTCTCAGGGCCGAATACAGTGCTATATAACAGATGTTCAGTAAATGGTTTTTGAATAAATATCTACTTATCACTAATTCCATTCTTAAATCAATATTTGCAGAAGAAAACGTTTTGGATTTTCTTAGCTTCCAGCTTATTTTTTAGAGAAGTGTTGGATGTTTTATTATTCTCAGATATAATGGCTAAAGTAACAAAAATAAAAAAGGTCTTTGAAATTAAGCTTTTTTTGGGTATATGTGGAAAAATCAGCCATTTATTCCCAAGTAAGCTTCTACAGCTCGGGGGGGTAATGGCATTCATTTTCTATGGAATAAAAATAATCTATAAAATGTTCTTTTTATTTAGATTTGTGCGCAGAATTTGGCCTGTTTTCAAATGGGGAAGAGAAAATCTGAAGCATTGTTTTGAAAAGCATTTACTATGTTTAAAAAGTGGTTTAAAATATTAGTGGTATTAATTTTTAAATGGCATTTTCAATGTACAGGTTAAAACAATAAAATAAATGTTTAAATGTAGACCAATTAAAAAATCACTTTATTTTAAACTTGAGGCATACTTTTCTTGGGTATACTTCTCTGCTATTTGGGAAGGGCTCTTATTTCATTCTATAGGGCTAGTTTTTCTTCAATGTGGGCAACCTTGCACTATGTGAATCTTGAAGAAATTTATAAATATATGTGCATATATATATGTGAATAGTTTTCAATATATCAGAAGCAGCCCATATATAAATCTATTATATTTTGTAAATTATATTATGTACAAATTCCTTTCAATGAAGAGATAACTAGCAAGTTCTTTGTGGTGCTTTTCAAACTGAGGTACTCTTACCCTGGGGATATACTGTAATGTGCCCTGGGTTATTGTGAAGCCCTAGGATGAATATGACACTTGGCATATCTACCTGGGGTGTCATCTTTACTGGATTTTTTTTTTTTGAGAGCTATAGAGGCTAAGAAATGGAGGTTGAAGGGCTATATTAAGTATTTCTTCAATGGTAAGTAATTAAAATATTTTTATAATAAAAAAGTAGATACATTGTGGAATTGGATAAAAATTCTATGGACTTTTAAAACTAAAAATGGAGACTTAGAGAATATGTCTTGCTTGCTAAGAATAGGGTCCCCAAACTCTATGAGATGCATTTTTCATTCTCCTCTACGATTACTATAAAATTTTTAGTCAACTTTGCTAAAAATAATTATTTAATATGTCTATTTTAATTATCATATGTAGAATTGATTTGTAGGTTAGCAGGTATTTTGTCCTGTCCAAAATGTCCATAAGACATTTGGTCCATGCCAAAAGGCCCTTGAAATTTGATCCTGTCCAAAACAGCCATGAGCATATTTGGTCCATGCCAAATGGTTTTGGACAGGACCAAATATCAAAGACCTTTTGGCGTGGACCAAATGTCTCCATGGACATTTTGGACAGGATCAAATACGACCAAATATCAAGGACCTTTTAGCGTGGACCAAATGTCTTATGGATATTTTGGACAGGACCAAATGTCCTGCAAGGGATTTGTAATTTACATGTCTTGGTTGATATATTTTGCTCTAAATCAGGAGTTCAGATGAACGTCCTGAAATTGAACACATCCATGTGTAAGTACGTTTGTATTTGTTACCCTCTCTCCACCACTGAATTTTTCTTTTAGCTAAAGGGAATTATGTACTAATAGAAGGAATTTCTTACTCTTCAGCATCAATGCCAATGAGACTCCTTAGTCTTCCAACCAAAAAAGGTCCATGATTTTCATCAGATTTATGAAAGGATTGATGGCAAAAATAATATTAAGAACTTATTGATTAAAATTTTTTTTTAACTTTGTCATTCAAAGAATGGGGCCTCTATAAGCAAATGGTTACTTTTCATATTTTGACTCATTGAGATCCAATGGCAGTTTATATTTCTCTGCATATTTTTATAGTTTAGTTACTTGTTTACCACCCACATCTCAGTCCTCTAGACTATGAATTCCATGAAGGGTAAGGACTGTGTCTAATTAGCTTTAAAGTCTAAGCATTTAATACTATGCCTGGCTCAACAGTAGGTGTTGAGTTGAACTGAATAACAAACGCATTCGTATAGTTCCCCTGAAGCACTGCCCTTGTAACCAATAGAACATTGTGTTGCACATTAGTTTGAACTTAAATGATTCAGTTATCGTGTTTACTTGCTAATGCCATTCCTATCATTGTATTTTAGACTTGGATGTTTTAAAGAATAGCTTCTCCTTAACAAGACAGAATCCAGACACAGCAATAATCTCTTTACTCAACCCAGACCTAATATGTTGATTTTGATTTAATTTAATTTTCTTCTGCTCATGGCACTGAAATTTTCAAATGGTTCATTTGGTGCTTAATTATCAGCTAAATTTTTTACCCTATCTGGAGAGAAGCCATGCTGTGTCAAGTGCAGATCATTTATCTGGGTACATTTCTGTTCTTCTCACTATTGTTGGGTTTTGTGTTATTCAAGAAGAAATGCTTCCATCTGTGACTCTAATTTAGAGATAACTGATATATTTCAGAAAGGGTTTCTAAGTATTCAGGGCTAAATGCCATGTCTTCTGACTCCACATCTGTATTCTGTATTCAATATTATACTGCTTCTCTCTTCTCTTAAAGAGACTGGTCATAATAGCCAAACTAATCAAAGAGTCATGGAAACTTTCCCTTCATCTGAAAGGAATTATGTCCTAATAGAAGGAGTTTCTTACTTTTCAGCATCAATGACAACCAGACTCGTTAGTCTGTTTCTTTTCTGCCTGAGAGATAGGCTATCTTGCGATTCCTCACCCTTCCTGTATTAGTTTCCTATTTCTGCTGTACAAAATTACTACAGATTTAATGGCTTAAAACAAAACAGGTCAAAGTCCAATACTTGTCTCACTGGGCTAAATCGAGGTGTCAACACGTCTGCATTCTTTTCTTGGGGCTCAAGGAGAGAATCCGTTTTTGTTGTCTTTTCCAGCTTCTAGAAATTGCCTGCATTCCTTAGTTTGTGGCTGCCTTCTGTCTTCAAAGCCAGCAATGGACGGTCCAGTCCTTTTCACACTGCATGACTTTGACTTCCTCTAATGCCTCTTTCTTCCAGTTTAAGCACCCTTGTGATTACATTGGACCCACCTGGACAATCCCGAATAATCTCTCTTTTAAGGTCAACTGATTAGCAACATTAATTTTCCTTTGCCATATCACATAACATATTCATATAGGTTCCGGAGATAGGACATTGACATCTTTGCCGGGGAAGGGGGCAGGGTTATTATCTTCATGACCACACCTCCCATTCTCTTTTCCTTCTAACTCTTAAACTTTTAATTATCCTTCCACTCTCCTTATTTCTTCCTTGTCACTCCTAATTCATAGTAGCTTTTATTCATCCATCTATTATGTTTTATTTATTTTTACTTTATTTAACATACACCTATATAGTATACATTATGTAGGTGTGTGTATGTAGGTAGATGAAGCTTTTTTTAAAATATTAACATTTTAATTTTCATAAGGACTGTACAAAGCTGTCCCATGACAGGCACTATTTTCATCCCTATTTTATTGATGAGGAAATTGGGACTTAAAGAAAATAGCAGTTTGTCTAACAAATTCTTCGATAATCAATGTAATCCTTTCTTATTTATACATTTTACTTATGATGAAAAAAATGAAAAATTCATAGAAATAATCAGGAAGAAAGGGATGCTACTGAGGCGTAGGTATAATTGTCATTTCCTAGAGTGAGTCTCAGAATTAAGACTTGCCCAAGGACAGACAGTTGGTAGTTTACAGGTACTTGGGATGCCAAGCTTATGATCTTTGTATCATATGACACTATCCTGCCTAATGAATATTTATAGATTTGGTTATGCATTGCCACTGCTCTTTCTCTTTGTTATTGATGGCTACTTTTAAAACATGGTGATAGGCATATTGCATTTGGGTATGTTTATCAAATTTGTACTCTCTCCTGTGGTGGGTAGTAACATACACTGACCTTGAACTATCCTCTACTATAAAGAAGTGTTTGCTTTGTATTTCACATCCTCCTTTTGATGTTACTTTCACACTAAATGTTTCTGTTTAGTGAAGGTCATTGCTTGTAAACAATGTCATTGGTCTTCTAGAACACCACCCTAAGGATCAGTGTGCTGAGCCTGCTGATCGAGGTCTTATACAAACACCTGTTTTGCCCTTAGATAGATGAGGAATCTTATGACATTATCTTTTGGCTTTCTTTCTTATTATTTGCTTGTCCGCATGTAAATAATAAGGGCAGGAAAATCCTTTTTCAACTGTGTGAAGATCAGATTTGAACAAAGTAACAGGACACAGTCACATTTTCTAGTAAAATTATCTTTAGGTTTCATGTTGAAGAAACATTTGGGTTAGTGATAATCTCACCCCACCGCACGGATTAAGGCAGAATTTGAGAAACATAGTAGAATGAGGGATAAGAGGCATTTTGCTATTTGTTTTGTTTTAGAGATATATTTGCATTGAATTAGGCAGCCTTCAGGAGAAATCTTCCCTAAAGTGAGTTCACAGTGCCTTGTTTCTCATAAGGCTATCATCAATCCTTGAGAAATGCAATTACTTAGAAAACAAAATATAGCCTCTAGCAATTTTACCTGAAATATTCCTATTCATATTGTTGTTTCAGAGCTTTGTTGTTATCAGGCTAGATAGCTTTTTTCTAAAGAAGGTTTGTCTCAGTGACTAGATTAATTTTTAAGTGAGTGTGCATATATCTAGGGCCCAGTATTATTTACTGGAACAGTCTGAGGATGTTACGTTCCCAGTGGATTTCAAAAACCACTAGGTGTGCAAGAATTTTATTTGGCCAGTAGAATCCATTTTGGCCACACCCATATTTACCATTTGCATTTCCTCCTGTTTCCTTCATGTCTACTAGAGGACATTGTTTACCATGTCATTCATTTGTATCCTATATGGAAAGAGTAAGGTACTTCTGATTCCTTATCTATAATAAAATTTTCTGTTGGAACCAGCTATGCTTGTGACCATACTAAATATTACTTAAAAAAATAGAGCCAAACAATTTATTGACATTAATATGAAATTAATCTTTTGATTGGACAACCCAGCCCCTTCCCAAGCCACCCTGCCACACACATTTCCTTATTTTCCTCCCATATCGATAACCTGCCTGTGCTGGTTATTAAGCTATTGTCTCTCAGCTCCAAATCGGTCCTTCCGTTCTCTGCTTTGCTGCCATTTTGAGCCTGGGACTCCCCAGTTACATCTCTGCTTTTTCAGCTGGTACCCTCTTAGTGTCTGTTAACGGGGACCCAAGAGAGATGCTTTGAGGCTGGAGGAGGAAGAAAGGACTTGCTCCTTCCTGCCTCCTAGCTGTTCTAATGAGCCTCACTCTGGGAACTCTACCTCACCCCAGCAGTGGCAATTCTTTCCTCTCCATTTTGTGGTTTTTCCAGCACTGGCAGTACCAGCTTCATTGGGCAACTCTGCCCCCCAGCCCTCAGGACACTGGCACCAGCTGAACAATGTCCCCTCTTCAGAGGTCTGAGCTTCACCTGAATGGGGTCCCTTCTCTCAATTTCTACATTTTTATAATTCCAAGCTCTTCCCTTTTTTCCCCCAGCCCTTGGGCTGGTAGCTACATTTTGCAGTTGCTACCTCCATACCTTAAAGCTCTCGCTCTCTCTTTTTAACCTTTTAGTTACCAAGTTAACAACTTTATACTTAACACTTATTTATGTCAAATTCCCTCTGGTCAAATAAATCGTGTAATTTCTTTTTTTAAAATTTATTTTAAACATTGTAAAGCAACTATACTCCAATAAAAATTAATTAAAAAGTAAGAAAAATAAATAAAAATAAAGTTTATTTTATCGACGTATAGTTGATTTACAATGTTGTGTTAGTTTCTGCTACACAGCAAAGTTAAATATGTAATTTCTGTCTCTAGATCTGACCTTGACTTATACAATAAATATAAATTAATTAAAAAGAATAGAGCCAAGAAAAACAGATACTTTATTGCTAGAAAATTGGAAATATGCTAAAACTTGAGCACATTTTACACTGACCAGAGACATACCGAACATGGACCATCAGTCAGCCTGTAAGGCAGACAGTCTTTTGGATGGCTGCCAGTGATCCCAGCCTCCTGGTATTAGTGGCCTTGTAAATCCCCTACCTTTGAGTAACTTTCTTCTAACATATAGAATATGGTAACATTGAAGGAATGTCATTTTCAAGAGCTCATGACTTCTATCTTGATAATGAACTCTATTGGTTTCTTTGCTTGTATGCTTTGATGAAACAAGCTATCATGGTGGAGAGGTCCCCATGGTAAGGAGCTGAGGGTGGCTTCCAGACAACAACCAGCAAAGAACTCAATCCTGTAAGCAACTACATAAGCTCGAAGTGGGTTCTTCTTAAGTCAAGTCTATAGATGAGACTCAACATTGGTGCCTTCATTACAGCTTGCAAGTGATCCTGAAGCCTAGGACCCCGATAAGCTGTGCCTAGATTCATGATCCACAGAAGCTATGAGATAATAAGTGTGCATTGTTGTTTTAAGCTGTTAAGTTTTGTGGTACTTCTTGTGCAGAAATAGATAACTGATATAGCCTGCTTCCCTGGATTTATCTGCTCACACCTCCGTTCTGTCATGAAACATAAGATGGCATTGGCAACACAAGCATGTAATGGTTGACCATACATCCCAACCATATTCATGCCTCATTACATTCTTTTGCTATCTCTTTTCCTAAGACTCAGGCTTGAGGAAATTATCTTTGTTTCATTAGTCATTGTTCAGAAAATTAAATCTCATAAGTGAAACCGATAGCCTCATCAAAGTGTCCCTGAGTACAATTTGCAATTTGGGGGAATTTAAGAATTTTATACTGCAGGATTGCCTAATATTTGGAATCTATAATAAATTTTTCCTTCTGACTAGACCACAGTTAACATTAATAGAAACTAATAATACAGTCAGAATAGATGCTGGACAGTGATACCACATTGTTTTTGGTCTTAGAATTCAGAGGAACAGAACATATTATAGGTGTTCTGTGATTAGGAAAAATTCCACTCCTATCCTCTGCCTCTTTTTGCTATCTTTTTTCCAGTCATCTTTTAGAGCCCAATTAAATGACACCTTTTCCAAAAACCTTCCCTGGCTCCCTTATTCACTTCCCCTTCCTCATGACTAGGCTGGGTGCCCCCACTATGTGCCTTCTATTCTAAAGTGCTTGTGCTGGAGAGCTATTGTTTAATTGTTGGTATCTCTCAATAGGCTTCAGGCCCCATAAGGCAAGGAGCATACAGCTCTTATCCATCCCATATCTCTAGCACCTGGCATCCTCTCTGATATAGAGTAAGCACTCAGTAAGTATTTATTGAAGAAATACATATCTATAATATGCAATCAGAGAATTTTTACCAATGGAATCATCAAAAATGTGGGAAGAGGTACTTGTCCCAGAAAATCTACAGGTCATGGAGAACCACTAACACTTGCTTTTCTGCAGTATTATAGCAGCACTCTACTGGAAAATTCAAGAACATTGGATATAGATTCTGCAAAGAGAAAGCCATCTAAGGAGGTGTAACATTCAAAATCCATTAGAGTCAGGTTGAGGACCTATTACTGTAGTTCCAGTTACCCAGCATCAGGAGGTATTGGCTATTCACATAACACTGAGAACCATGGTTGTATCATATTTAGAGGATCTGAGGAATGTGCCTGAAAGGACTTCAGCTTTGGAAATCATACTAATCAATGACTAACCATGTAAGATAA
Source organism: Eubalaena glacialis (assembly GCF_028564815.1). Taxonomy (NCBI): domain Eukaryota; kingdom Metazoa; phylum Chordata; class Mammalia; order Artiodactyla; family Balaenidae; genus Eubalaena; species Eubalaena glacialis. The sequence continues at coordinate 13,905,475 of NC_083731.1, read as the reverse complement.
AACGTAACTCTGATTGTGACATAATTGGCAAATACGCCTTCCATATCATTTTTTCCTAAAGAACTATTTGTCAAGATTACTGAAACCAACATGTGGATTCAATGAACAATGGCTAAATGTTGGGCTGTGAAAAGTTCTCTCACAGAGGGACCTCCACTTGTCTTCAGAAGGGCTGCAGGCATCTGTTTTGTCCTCCAGAGAACCTGCATCCTCGGCAGTTAGAATAGCCCAGCTTCAGAAAGGTCTAACTGATTTCCTGAGGCGCTCTTCAAAGTGACGGGCACTTACAGGAGCAGCCAGTCTCTTCATGTCTAGATCTCTTTTGGTCACACATGCTCTTGAAGATTAGAGTTTTTGCTCAGAGAGGAATAAAAATGAAGAAAAGCCTGATAACTAATCAAAGTGTCCTTTGTCACATGTGGCAGTTGGTTTTTACTGATTCTGTTATAGATAAAAGTCAGGGATGTTTTGAATGCAGGCAACACAGGGAAAGAGGTTTAACAAATTTAGGGTTTACAAAATTAAAATTTCGTGACAATTTATATCCTGCAACAATCTGTCCTTGACTGATTACCGATACCCTAAGTGTTATGCTCCCTATAAATAGAAATTTGTAAACTTAAATGAAAGATTTGATTTCACATGCAATCCAGTGTTTGATTTTAATTTTCTTCTGAATTTGCAATAATCTTAAAGTATTAATACAATATTCAGCTGTTTGCTGCTGTTGATGGGCATTGGTCTGCTAAGTTAAAAAAGTAAAACAATCTGTCCTCAGGATTTTAGCTTTTCTCTATATTTGAAATAAGTAAGTCAAGAGTCAGGTGTGTTGTATATTCTATATTAGATTTTTAAGGAACTTATTGTGGTGGTGTTTGTTTGTTTTTGAATCATATTTTTCTTTGATTAAGTTTATTTCTCTCCCTTTCCAAACAACTCTCTCCAAAAGTGCTATATACCATTTTCAAAAATATAAATGGAATGTCACACCTCCTGAAAAAGGAAATATCCAGCGGTTTTATATTTCAACGCCATGAATACTGAGATTCACTCCACCTCTGAGAGTATATTGATGGTGTAGCTTAGTGCAAGCTTTAGCTTGCCAGTCATCATTCTTTAAAGCAAGTTTAGTTTTTGGATATGTGTTGTTGGACTTTATTGCAACATAAGACAACTGTTTAAACCACCTTGTTCATTTCAGTTCAGTAGAAGTAAAAGAGGAAGAGAAAATTTTACGAAGAAAATATGGTTGAATTTTTAATGCCAAGATCTTGATGCGTTTGTTCAGCAAAGACTAAGGAGAATCTATTATACATGAAAACCAAATAATGTTGTTGATGACCGGAGTTGTAATAAGGGATACAGAAAACCAACGAAGTATTTATTTCAAGGGAAATCATATAACCCCAGTTCAGATGGTACAGGAAGTAAAGATGAAACCCTTTCTCCCTGGTTGTTGTCTAAGCTGTTGTAACACATCTTACACTGTGCTTCTGAAGGGAATATTTGAAAACAGTATTTTGCAGCATCCTAAGTGTGGATCCAAATCTGCAGAGTCCCAACAATCCCAGATTTCCTTGTCCTGATCAAATAGTCTTTCTTGTTTTTGCCATTATTCATGTCAATCCTGTAGCTACATTGAATCAGGCCACTGAAATTAGTATTGAAATAAATCCAATTTCCCAAGTCTATTGTTTTTCATCATGCTCACAACAGATGTTAAGACTTGAAAAGGTTGGAGCTGAACACGTCTGCCGTTCCAAGTTAAGCACAAAAAAAGCCAGCTTCCATGTTACCGTCACGGTCTGTACTCTGGTAAATCCTGTAATGTTTGGTGTGAGATGATTCCGCTAGTGTTGATCAAACTTGCTTATCAATCTGGCATTGTGATATGTCACGTTGGAAAGTCTTGGCATAAGATTCATCTGAAAAGCACAGAAAAGGGTCTTCTGGAGCAGAATTATGATTTATATGCAAGATAATGTTTCTAGAATTAGAATCTGTAAAATGTGAGCAGTCCAACTCTAAACTTGTATGTTCATTTTGCCTTCTGAATCAATTGCTAGATGTTCTTCTGTTGGACATAGATAAGGAAAAAAATGGACACTAAACAACTCAAGGTAATAATGAACTTTTACTTACCTAGGTGTTATTTTGGCTTTCCTTTCCTTCACATGGATATAATAATGAAATTGAAAATCCTTGGAGGGTGTTTTAACACCTGCTAGTGTATTTTCTTCCTGCAGCACAATGAAGAGAGAGGGTTTGCAAGTGTCTGACGTTATTAAAAATCAATTTATCGGTTACCTTGTAGTGTTCTCATTTTCCTGGGCCTCAAAAATACTCCCCACTGCTTCCTTCCTACCTGTTTCATCTTGAAAATTTTTTTAAAACTTAAATATTTCAAAAATTGCATTTCTTTTGAAAGTTATTAAAAGGAAAATGTATTTGGGGAGGTTTTATTTTCCTAAGCAATATCAAGATGTTGTTCCTTCTCAATTTTAACCTTTGTCATTTAGAAGCATGTTTTTATTTATTTATGTAGTTTTGATTTCCACTTTCCTTGGGTTAGGAAGATAATTAAGTCTTTTGGTTAAAGGTCAAGGAGGATTAAAGGTAGTGAAGGAAAGATAGTGAACCATGACAACAGTGACTGTCATCTTTTAGTCATTTTAAAGTATTTTTTATCATATTGATAAAAACTTGAAAACAAGGTTTGATTTGGTATAATTTAAAAATTAATTGTTAATATTTCTATTAAAAATGAGATTTTATAGACTAAAAATATTAACCACTTCAACCAAATTGGGGGATCTGGCAGTCTACAACTACAAGAATATTCAGAATAATGGAAGAAATCAAACTGATAAATATTGCAGGTATATAATATCTTCAGCCATCATATGTTTTTAGAGCTAATATTTATTACTTCAGCCAATGCAAGTACAAAATAATAGCTATAAAATAATAATAGCTGTAGAGAAATAATAGCTATAAAAAGGAAAATATGAGGCAAAATTATCATTATTTGTAGATGATATAATTACACATCTGAAAAATCCAAAATAATCAGTTGTCTGGCTACTACCAAAATGATATTCAGCGAGTTGGCTGGTTACAAAACTAATAGAAGAGTAATAGCATTAAAATTGATAGTATCAGTACAATTTAGAGAATAAAATAGAAGTATAGCAACAAAATGAATAAGAGAAATGTGCCAGACATCGGTGATCAAGACTTAAAATATCTACCTTTTTTTAAATAAAATCTTGACTCGATGGAAAGAAAGAAGTTCTATTTGGATAGAAATGTTCAATACTGTGAAGAGGTCAGTTCTTTATAAATGAGTCTATAAAGTCAATGCCTTCCCAATAAAATTGTTAGTTGGAAGATGTATTAGTTATATATTGCTGCATAACCAATTAACCCAAACTTAATGACTTAAAACAACAATAAATGTTTATTAATTCACACAGTTTCAGTGTGTCAGGAATTTGGGAGCAGCTTAGTTGGATGGTTTGGGGCTGGAGTCCTTCATGAGGCTCCAGTCATTTGAAGGGGAGCCTTGGGTTGGAAGATTTGCTTCCAGGATGGTTCATCCTCATGGCCATGGGTGTCGGCAGGAAGCCTCAGTTCCTTCCATGTGAGTCTCTCCAGAGGCTCCTTAAATGTCTTCACAACATGGTAGCTTCTACCAGAGTGAGCACTCCGAGAGAGGATAGCGTGGAAGCATCAATGTTTTTTTAAGACCTAGTTTCGAATGTCACCCAGTGTCATTTCTGCAATGTCCTCTTAGTTACACAGGTCAGTCCTATTTAATGTGAGAAGAGGGGTATTTTTTTTTAACATCTTTATTGGAGTATAATTGCTTTACAATGTTGTGTTAGTTTCTGCTGTATAACAAAGTAAATCAGCTATATGTATACATATATCCCCATATCCCCTCCCTCTTGTGTCTCCCTACCACCCCCCTATCCCACCCCTCTAGGTGGTCACAAAACACTGAGCTGATCTCCCTATGCTATGTGGCTGCTTCCCACTAGCTATCTATTTCACATTTGGTAGTGTATATCTGTCCATGCCACTCTCTCACTTCGTCCCAGCTTGCCCTTCCCCCTCCCTGTGTCCTCAGGTCCATTCTCTAGTTCTGTGTCTTTATTCCTGTCATGCCCCTAGGTTCTTTAGAACCTTTTTTTTCTTTTTTTTAGATTCCATGTATATGTGTTAGCATACGGTATTTGTTTTTCTCTTTCTGACTTACTTCACTCTGTATGACAGTCTCTAGGTCCATCCACCTCACTACAAATACCTCCATTTCGTTTCTTTTTATGGCTGAGTAATATTCCATTGTATATATGTGCCACATCTTCTTTTTCCATTCATCTGTTGATGGACACTTAGGTTGCTTCCATGTCCTGGCTACTGTAAATAGTGCTGCAATGAACATTGTGGTAACTGACTCTTTTTGAATTATGGTTTTCTCAGGGTATATGCCCAGTAGTGGGATTGCTGGGTCATATGGTAGTTCTATTTTCAGTTTTCTAAGGAACCTCCATACTCTTCTCCATAGTGGCTGTATTGATTTACATTCCCACCAACAGTGCAAGAGGGTTCCCTTTTCTCCACACCCTGTCCAGTATTTATTGTTTGTAGATTTTTTGATGATGGCCATTCTGACTGGTGTGAGGTGATACCTCATTGTAGTTTTGATTTGCATTTCTCTAATGATTAGTGATGTTGAGCATCCTTTCATGTGTTTGTTGGCAATCTGTATCTCTTCTTTGGAGAAATGTCTATTTAGGTCTTCTGCCCATTTTTGGATTGGGTTGTTTGTTTTTTTGATATTGAGCTGCATGAGCTGCTTGTATATTTTGGAGATTAACCTTTGTCAGTTGCTTCGTTTGCAAATATTTTCTCACATTCTGAAAGCTGTCTTTTTGTCTTGTTTATGGTTTCCTTTGCTGTGCAAAAGCTTTTAAGTTTCATTAGGTCCCATTTGTTTATTTTTGCTTTTATTTCCATTTCTCTAGGAGGTGGGTCAAAAAGGATCTTGCTGTGATTTATGTCATAGAGTGTTCTGCCTATGTTTTGGTAGTGTTCCTCCCACTGCTATATTTTGGAAGAGTTTGAGAAGGATAGGTGTTAGCTCTTCTCTAAATGTTTGATAGAATTTGCCTGTGAAGCCATCTGGTCCTGGACTTTTGTTTGTTGGAGGATTTTTAATCACAGTTTCAATTTCAGTGCTTGTGATTGGTCAATTTATATTTTCTATTTCTTCCTGGTTCCATCTCGGAAGGCTGTGCTTTTCTAAGAATTTGTCCATTTCTTTCAGGTTGTCCATTTTATTGGCATATAGTTGCTTGTGGTAATCTCTCATGATCCTTTGTATTTCTGCAGTGTCAGTTGTTACTTCTCCTTTTTCATTTCTAATTCTGTTGATTTGAGTCTTCTCCCTTTTTTTCTTGATGAGTCTGGCTAATGGTTTGTCAATTTTGTTTAGCTTCTCAAAGAACCAGCTTTTAGTTTTATTGATCTTTGCTATCGTTTCCTTCATTTCTTTTTCATTTATTTCTGATCTGATCTTTATGATTTCTTTCCTTCTGCTAACTTCGGGTTTTTAAAATTCTTCTTTCTCTATTTGCTTTAGGTGTAAGGTTAGGTTGTTTATTTGATTTTTCTTGTTTCTTGAGGTAGGATTGTATTGCTATAAATGTCCCTTTTAGAACTGCTTTTGCTGCATCCCATAGGTTTTGGGTCATCGTGTTTTCATTGTCATTTGTTTCTAGGTATTTTTCGATTTCCTCTTTGATTTCTTCAGTGATCTCTTGGTTATTTAGTAGTGTATTGTTTAGCCTCCATGTGTTTGTATTTTTTACAGTTTTTTTTTCCTGTAATTGATATCTAGTCTCATAGCATTGTGGTCGGAAAAGATACTTGACACGATTTCAATTTTCTTAAATTTACCAAGACTTGATTTGTGACCCAAGGTAGGATCTATCCTGGAGAATGTTCCATGAGCACTTGAGAAGAAAGTGTATTCTCTTGTTTTTGGATGGAATGTCCTATAAATATCAATTAAATCCATCTTGTTTAATGTGTCCTTTAAAGCTTGTGTTTCTTTGTTTATTTTCATTGTGGATGATCTGTCCGTTGGTGAAAGCGTGGTGTTAAAGTCCCCTAGTATGATTGTGTTACTGTGAATTTCCCCTTTTATGGCTGTTAGCATTTGCCTTATGTATTGAGGTGCTTCTATGCTGGGTGCATAAATATTTACAACTGTTATATGTTCTTCTTGGATTGATACCTTGGTCATTATGTAGTGTCCTTCTTTGTCTCTTGTAATAGTCTTTATTTTATAGTCAGTTTTGTCTGATATGAGAATTGCTACTCCAGCTTTCTTTTGATTTCCATTTGCATGGAATATCTTTTTCCATCCCCTCACTTTCAGTCTGTCTCTGTCCCTAGGTCTGAAGTGGATCTCTTGTAGACAGCGTATATACGGACCTTGTTTCTCTATCCATTCAGTCAGTCTGTGTCTTTTGGTTGGAGCATTTAATCCATTTACATTTAAGGTAATTATTGATATGTATGTTCCTATTACCATTTTCTTAATTGTTTTGGGTCTGTTATTGTAGGTCTTTTCCTTCTCTTGTGTTTCCTGCCTAGAGAAGTTCCTTTAGCATTTGTTGTAAAGCTGGTTTGGTGGTGGTGAATTCTCTTAGCTTTTGTTTGTCTGTAAAGCTTTTAATTTCCCTGTCGAATCTGAATGAGATCCTTGCTGGGTAGAGTAATCTTGGTTGTAGGTTTTTCCCTTTCATCACTTTAAATATGTCCTGCCACTCCCTTATGGCTTTCAGAGTTTCTGCTGAAAGATCAGCTGTTAACCTTATGGGGATTCCCTTGTATGTTATCTGTTGTTTTTCCCTTGCTGCTTTTAATATTTTTTCTTTGTATTTAATGTTTGATAGTTTGATTAATATGTGTCTTGGCGTATTTCTCTTTGGATTTATACTGTATGGGACTCTCTGTGCTTCCTGGACTTGATTGTCTCTTTCCTTTCCCATATTAGGGAAGGTTTCAACTATAATCTCTTCAAATATTTTCTCAGTCCCTTTCTTTTTCTCTTCTTCTTCTGGGACCCCTATAATTCGAATATTGGTGCGGTTACTGTTTTCCCAGAAGTCTCTGAGACTGTCCTCAATTCTTTTCATTCTTTTTTCTTCATTCTGCTCTGTGGTAGTTATTTCCAGTATTTTATCTTCCATGTCACTTATTTGTTCCTCTCCCTCTGTTATTCTGCTATTGATTCCTTCTAGAGAATTTTTAATTTCATTTATTGTGTTGTTCATCATTGTTTGTTTGCTCTTTAGTTCTTCTAGGTCCTTGTTAAACGTTTCTTGTATTTTCTCCATTCTATTTCCAAGATTTTGGATCATCTTTACTGTCATTACTCTGAATTCTTTTTCAGGTAGACTCCCTATTTCCTCTTCATTTGTTTGGTCTGGTGGGTTTTTACTTTGCTCCTTCATCTGCTTCGTATTTCTCTGTCTTCTCATTTTGCTTAACTTACTCCATTTGGGATCTCCTTTTCGCAGGCTGCAGGTTTGTAGTTCCCGTTGTTTTGGTGTCTGCCCCCAGTGGGTAAGGTTGGTTCAGTGGGTTGTGTAGGCTTCCTGGTGGAGGGGACTGGTGTCTGTGTTCTGGTGGATGAGGCTGGATCTTGTCTTTTTGGTGGGCAGGACCGCGTCCGGTGGTGTGTTTTGGGGTGTCTGTGAACTTATTATGATTTTAGGCAGCCTCTCTACCAATGGGTGAGGTTGTGTTCCTGTCTTGCTAGTGGTTTGGCATGGGGTGTCCAGCACTGGAGGTTGCTGGTCGTTCACTGGAACTGAGTCTTAGTGTTGAGATGGAGATCTCTGGGAGAGCTCTCGCCGATTGATGTTACATTGGGCCAGGAGGTCTCTGGTGGTCCAATGTCCTGAACTCGGCTCTCCCACTTCAGAGGCTCAGGCCTGACAGCTGGCTGGAGCACCAAGACCCTGTCAGCCACACGGCTCAGAAGAAAAGGGAGAAAAAAAGAAAGAAAGAAAAAAATAAAATAAAATAAAGTTATTAAAATAAAAAATTAAAAAATTGTTAAATACAAAAATTTTAAAAGTAATTACAAAAAAAAGAAGAGAGCAATCAAACCATTAAACAAATCCACCAATGTTAGCAAGTGATAAAAGCTATACTAAGATAAACATAAAAATCAGAAACTAGTCAGTCTCATACAGGAAACCCCAAATCTACAGTTGCTCCCAAAATCCACTGCCTCAAATTTGGTTTGATTCGTTGTCTATTCACGTATTCCACAGATACAGGGTACGTCAAGTTGATTGTGGAGATTTACTCTGCTGCTCCCGAGGCTGCATGGAGGAATTTCCCTTTTTCTTCTTTGTTCGCACAGCTCCTGGGTTTCAGCTTTGGAGTTGGCCCTGCCTCTGTGTGTAGGTCGCCCTTTGGTGTCTGTTCTTCTTCCAGACAGGAGGGGGTTTAAGTAGCAGCTGATTAGGGGCCTCTGCTCACTCAGGCTGGGGCGTGGAGGGGTATGGAATGTGGGGAGAGCCTGTGGCGGCAGAGGGCAGTGTGACATTGCAACAGCGTGAGGTGTGCTGTGTGTTCTCTAGGGAAGTTGTCCCTGGATCACGGGACCCTGGCAGTGGCGGGCTGCACAGGCCTCCAGGAGGGGAGGTGTGGATAGTGACCTGTGCTTGCACACAGGCTTCTTGGTGGTGGCAGCAGCAGTGTTAGCGTCTCATGCCCGTCTCTCATGTCCGCACTGATAGCCGTGGCTGGCGCCCATCTCTGGAGCTCGTTTAGGCGGTGCTCTGAATCCCCTCTCCTCGCGCACCCCGAAACAATGGTCTCTTGCCTCTTAGGCAGGTCCAGACTTTTTCCCAGACTCCCTCCCGGTTAGCTGTGGCGCACTAGCCCCTTCAGGCTGTGTTCACGCTGCCAACCCCAGTCCTTTCCCTTGGATCTGACCTCTGAAGCTGGAGCCTCAGCTCCCAGCCCCTGCCCACCCTGGCAGGTGAGCAGACAAGCCTCTCGGGCTGGTGAGTGCTGGTTGGCACCGATCCTCTGTGCAGGAATCTCTCCCCTTTGCCCTCTGCACCCCTGTTGCTGCGCTCTCCTCCGTGGCTCCGAAGCTTCCCCCCCGCCATCCCCTGTCTCCACCAGTGAAGGGGCTTCCTAGTGTGTGGAAACTTTTCCTCCTTCACAGCTCCCTCCCAGGATGCAGGTCCTGTCTGTATTCTTTTGTCTCTGTTTTTTTTTCTTTTTTCTTTTGCCCTACCCAGGTACGTGGGGAGTTCCTTGTCTTTTGGGAAGTCTGAGGTCTTCTGCCAGAGTTCAGTAGGTGTTCTGTAGGAGTTGTTCCACATGTAGATGTATATTTTTTTTTTTTGTAGATGTATTTTTGATGTATTTGTGGGGAGGAAGGTGATCTCCACATCTTACTCCTCTGCCATCTTGAAGGTCCTCCGAAGAGGGGTAGTTTTATTATTATCCTCATTACAGATGAGGAAATGGAAGCATAGAGAGATTTAAATAACTTGTCGAAGGTCTCATGATAAGTGGAAGAAGCAGGATTTGAACCCAAGCAAGTGTGGCTCTAAGGTTCCAAGTTCTTAACTCTAACCGGAAAGAGTGTGGGTACCTACTAGACTCAGTACATATTTAAATCTACTGTAATAAAAATAGTTCTGTTATAGCAACAGAAAGAGAAATTAATGGAACTGAATAGAGTCCAGACATAGGTTCAAATACATGTGAGAATTTAGTATGGAATGTGGGTGACAGTTCACATTAGTAGGGAAAATTCAGTAAATGATATTGTGATAAACTGGCTAGCCATTTGGGAAAAAAAATAAAGCTAGCTTTAATCATTCTTTATACCAAACTTCCATGGATAGAGTACTATAATATAAAAAATGAAAACATAAAATTACTAGAAGAAAATATTACCAAACTGTTTTTAATAACAAGTAGGAAAAAGCTCTCATAACCAACAAGTCATATGACAAGATAGTGATCAATTTGACTACATATGCAAAATTTATCATAAGCAATCAAAAGATAAATAAAAAACTAGGGAAAAAGATATTCCTTCACTTATACAACTGATACAGCTCTAATTTCCTCATTTATAAAGTGTTCTTATGAAATAAAAAAGGAAAGACATAATTCAATGAAGAATTACAGAAATGGTGATGGGCAAGAAATATTGAGGGTTTATAAACCAGAAAAATGCTCATCCTCCTATTTAAATAAATGCAAAAATTTTTACCTATCGTATTGGCATATGTCAGAGATTAAAATTTTACTACTTTACAGTATTACTAAGGGTGTAGAGGAAGAAGTAACTCTCATACACTAACCCCCATGTTGTTCAAAGGTCAACTGTATACTCTGATCTTTTGACCCAGTAATTTTACTACTAGTATTTATTCTAAATGCGTACTCTTACATGTGCCAAAAGATATATGCACAGTTATGTCTGTTGCACCATTCCTTGAAACAGTAAAAAATATGCAAATAAAGAAATGAAAACTGTTGACAAATATGGAACTGGTTAAAAATAAATATGGTACAAGTACGCAGTAAAAAACTAGGCATATATCCATTAAAGAGAGTTAGGTGACAGTGGTGTGCTGATGTGAAAACTTTCTCAAATTCAGTTTAGGGAACCAGTCAAATGCAGAAGGCTGATTGTTACAAATTCCCTTTGTTTAGCAGCACTGACCACGAAGGAGTCACCTACATTTATTTTTATGAATTTAAAATTTCTGGAATTCCTTCCTCAAGAAGATGTGAAAAGTGGATGATTTTGAGGGGGGAGAGACAGGGTTTTGAGTAGAAAGAAAACATTATTTCATTATAATCCATCTTGTACTTTTTGACTTTCCTTTTTGGTTGTGTCTATATTATTTTTTTAATAAAAATTAATTAATAATTTAAAAAGTTGGTCTGTGATAGGGTTTAGTTTTATGATACATGATATGAAACTCCATATATCTTCAAGTTTATGTCTGGTTCCTTTGAAAAATTAAATAATGTTACTGTTTTTTAGGGGAAAACAACAAATAATAATTCCGGTTTTATTATTACCACAATGTAAAATGCATAGAGGTGACTTAAAATGGAAGAGAAAAGGTAATGTAGTGATTGTGAGATTCTGATTAAATTTTAATTTTTGATACCACTTTACTATTAGCATTTGTAGTTTTATTTAAGTAAAGTACTCTGAAAAAAAAAACTGTTAAAATCGAATGAGAGAACTACTTGCTATCAAATATACAACCATAGTATATGTCAATATTTCCAAGTGTACTAACCAGACTACAGTCAGTCCTCTGTATCTGAGGGTTCCACATCTGCAGATTCAACCAACTGAGTATCGAAAATATTTGGGAAAAAGAATTCCAGAAAGCTCCAAAAATCAAGACTTGAATTTGCCATGCACTGGCAACTATTTCCATTGCATAGTATTTACATTATATTAGGTATTCTAAGTAGTCTGGAGATGATATAAAGTATACGGGAGGATATTGCATAGGTTATATGTAAATACTGTACCATTTCATATAAGGGACTTGAACATTCTTGGACTTTGGTATCTGTGTGGTGTCCTGGAACCAATACCCCTTGGATACCGAGGGATGACTGTATAATGATTCAAGCTACCTTAAGATGATCAATAATTTACCCACCCATCTGAAATATGTAAATATTTTCTCGGAGAAAATGTTAAAATCCATTTAAAATGAGCGTCCATTGAAAAATTTAAGCAACTCCACAAAAAACTAACCAAAATGAGAAAGTGTCTGCCTCTGGGAATTGGCATGAAGTAGATATAACAGGCCAATTTTGTACAATATGAACGTCAAAAAAGAATAATTATAATAATTATAACACATTAAATAAAAAGTAAAAGCATAAGTCCATTGTGATATACATGTATATATGTATGTGTTTACATGTATAGTGTACAAAGAGAGATCCATTTTTAACAGAAGAATGCTAACTAATAATTATAGAAGAAAAGATAGAATAAGAAAATCAGTGTTACAATCCTTAATTCAATAATTGATAGGTTGAGGATCATCAGTGGATACTAAACCTTTTGGAGAAAGGTGGTTGAGAACGGGATATTCACATGGTCTCAAGGTGTCATCTCACAGATTACTTATCTCTTGCAAAGTGAAAAATGTACCTGTACAGTAGAAGCCACCTTATCTATGTCATCAAACCTAATATTGCCAGTAGTAGAACAATCTGACATTATATGTCTCCTAATTTGATGCTAATGTCACCTAGGTAATATCCACGCCAAATATGTTAAACTGGATCTAATCATGAAGAAACAATTAGACAAATCCAGAAAGTGGGACATTGTGACAGCTAGCCTGGATTCTTTAAAAAGTTAATATTATGATTCATAAAAAAAAGCATAGGGAATATTTAAGTTAAAAAGATTTAGAGAGACCTAACAACCAGATGCAATGCATGGAATTTGGATGCTGGATTAAAAATAAAAAGTAGAGAAAACAACAAAAACTATTTTGGGGCTTTGAGAGCAATTGGAAAAATTTGAATATAGGCTATATAATGGATCATAAATTGAATTACTGTTAGTTTCTTAAGTATAATAATGGTACTGTAGTTACTTAGGCAAAAATTTTTATCCTTAGAATATGCAGTAGGAAGGAAAAAAACTATACAGTTGACCCTTAAACAATGAAGGTGTTAATCCAAATATAACTTATCGTCCGCAGCCCTCTGTATCTGTGCTTCCTCCCCATCCACAGATTCAACCAACCACAAACCATGTAGTACTGTAGTATTTACTATTGAAAAATATCCACGTGTAAATGGACACGCGCAAGTCAAAGTCGAGTTGTTCAAGGGTCAACTGTATATAAAGAGAGAGGAAGAAAATGTGGTAAAATAATAATAGATGAATCTCGGGGAAGGGTACACTGTTATTTATTATAATATTCTCTAGGTTTGAAACTTTGCAAAAATGGCTTAGTGGCTTGCGCTATTTCTGATGGATGCCACAGTAGATCCTTGATGCCAACTTCATCTTTGCCTTTGGGGTGAAATTACAGTGTTTGGAGAGGTGCTTGGGAAGGACCTAATGAGGCAAGGTGAGTGGGACTCTTATTTTCGCTAGAAACAAATGACGATTGCTAACGTGAATGAATGTAGTTCCGTGGCAGCTTTACCTAGGGTCACCTTTTTCTTCCTAAAACCGCTTCTACATTTGATGGGTTATCTGTGCTCCATAACTAACTGGCAGTCAGAGTGTTGAACAGCTTATCATAAACATATTTGCTTTAAAATTTTTTGGATTGGATTTCTGTGTAGGAATGTGGAAAACTGTCTAGTTATATGGGCAAATTGATTAATCAGTACACTTTTAGAAAACCTTGCTTCCTCATTGAAGTTTTTATTTTTTTAACCACTAGTGACTGGTTCTAAAAATGTGGTTCTCAGATCAGCAGCTTCAGTATCACCTGGGAAACTTGTTAGACATGCAGATGAGTCAGAAATTGGAAGTGGGGTCCTGCAATCTGGCTTTATAAGCCTTCCATGAATGAAATTGACAGGTCCCCTTATTGAGACATAGGTTGTCAGGAATGGCCACCAGTGGTCCTGCTGCTGTGGAGAGGGGGGGGGGACATCACACAGATTTGGGGATCCTGCATACCATTGGTCTGAACATGCCGAAAGCAGTGAAAAATTCTGGGAGGTTTGGCCTAATAAGGTAGAACAGCAGAAAAGTGGATTAATACCTCCGAAGATAATAGGTTGCCAAACAATTCTACCCATTTTCTGTCCCAGCAGGGGTTGGTAAAGCCCGTCCAACCTGGGCCAAGGGAAGATTTGCTAGAGGAGCAGCCAGCAGTAAAGGAGGAGTGGGCATGGGGGTGGAGGGACAGGGACACACTAGAGCCATCCCATCCCACCATTTATCAGGGGCCAGGGGCCAGTCTGGAAAGGGACCTAGGCTGGGTCATCCAGAGAGAAAGTGAGGACACGCTTCAGGAGGACAGGGCAGAGACGAAGTGTACAGTGTGCTTGGCCAGCTCAGAGTTGCTCCTAAGCAAACAGAGTTTGGGGGAGTAGGAGCTGGACCCATTGTTAAAGGACTGGGTGCTGGCACAATCCAAGAAGAGAAGCAGCTGGAGACTTACCTGGGGAGGTTAAAATAGACTCCACTTTGAAGTTAAAAGAAGTTTGATGTTTCAGGTTAAAAGAGACTCCACTTTGTAGGGAGAGAACAAAAAGACCCAGGGTATCTTAGCTTCTGGGCCAAAAGGGTGGGTACCCTTTGGGTATTTTGTAGGACATATTGACAAAAACAGGGGAGGGGGAAATGTCTAATTCAGTGCTCCTTTGTTGGGTGCAGGACAAATGGGATTAATGTTGAATGCCCTCTAGGGCTTTGGGAATGATCAGACCTTCAAGCTCATTGTGGGGAACGAGCAGAGAAGCAAGGCAAAACTCTGATACTAATACAGGTAGGAGGAGCCAGGGGAGGGCGCTGAGAAAATGTCAATCACCTGCTATCAGGAAGAGAGCTGCCAATGTCCTGTCAGGTTCGGCTTCTATTGATACCAAGGTTGCTTAAGATGGGGGCAGCCATCATTATGAACAGCTGTGAGGAGGGCAAAAGAGGTGGGGAATGTCATGACTATTTTGAAATTCCCAGGAGACAGAGGCAGCCTTGATTTATGTTTTTGTATAATTAAAAAATGCAAGAGGAAGCAAAAGGGCATTTATATACCAGATATTTATGAGTGCTTAACCAAGGGACTAAAATATTATTGGAAACACTATGTAAGAATGGTATATTAGTTAAATAAAAGTAGATAATATGAATAATTAGGCTATTAATAGCTAACGAGTTGATTATCCCAGTTTAGAGAGTGCTTTGCTATACATTATTAGATGTGGTGCACCTGTGAGTAGTAAGGGGTACACTTTTATCTCCATACTGCAAATGAAGGGGTTTGGGCTAACAGTAATTAAATGTCATGACTTATCAGGAGAAGACTATGATTCCAGTCTAATCTCGTGATGCCTTACTTTATCACAAGGCTCTGCTGATCCTACTATTAAAAAATGTTTTTGGCTCTCTTTTAAATGACTTTCTTTACTTCCTCTTATTCTGAATGATGTGGAATAGAAAAAAAAATGAAAAAAAAATGTTAGTAAGAAATTTTTAAAGATTCCTTTAAAAAAGCTGTTAGGGAAAGCTAAGATGGTTTCATCCTCCCGTGTCTGAGTTTGGAACCCAAGTCATATCATTTTAAAGTAACACCTCACTAGCCTTTTCTTACCTGACAGTCTCAATTGCAGTTGACCCTTGAACAACAGGCGTTTGAAATTCCAGGGTCCATTTATACAGGGACTTTTTCCCAGTAGTAAATAATACAGTATTATAGCATCCAAAGTTGGTTAAATCCCCAGATGAGGAACCTCGTATGTGTGGAGGGCCACCTAGAAGTTATAAGGGTTTTCCAGTGCACGGAAGGTCGGCACATTGTTCAAGGGCCAACTGTACTTGAAAACAATGCAAGGGTGAGTTACCCATCCCTGGAAGTGCTAAAAACAGAGTGGGGCTGTTCACTTGTTTTGGATGTAAAGGAGTTTCTTGCTTTGGGAAGTGGTTAAGCTAGATAACCTTTAAGGTCTGACTGCCAGGATTCCATGAGGAGTTGGAAGCAAGTGAAAAACAAAACAAACAGGAACGACAAAACCCAGTTCCTCTGAAGCCAAAGTAGATGCTGCAAAGTCTCGCTGCTTAATGCAACTTCCTCGCTCCTTAGAGACACACTCATTTAGTCTTGCAGGGTCTTGCTGCTCTTTCTGGAAAAACATTGGAAGTTTATTTTCCTGATTTTCTAGGTCAGTGGTTCTCAAAATGTGGTTCCCAGGCCAACAGTGTCGGTATCACCAGGGAAACTTGTTGAAAATGCAGATGAGAATCGGAGACTCTGGGGGTGGGGACCAGAAGCCTGGTTGTAACAAGGCCTCAAGGTGATCCTGATACAGCTTAAGTTTGAGAACCACTCTGCTAGGTAATAGGAGAGCAGAAGCTGCACATTAAATCTAGTGGAAGAGTAATGCGTATTAGAAGAAGACAGATGTGAAACACAGAAATCAAATGAGCCATTCTGTTTGGGGATCCTTTAGTGTAGGGATTGGTAATACAACCCATATATATATATGAAAAGAAAATCCACCTTCATAAAATAACCTTTAACATTTTTATTTTGGTGACTAGTGGATAAGTTAAATGAGTCAAGAATTTATTTTACTTATCATGCTGGAAATAAGAAAATAATTTATTAAAATATAGGATGGCTGTTATTAAAAAAAAGGAAAATAACAAATGTTGGCAAGGATGTGGAGAAACTGTAATGCTAGTACGTTGCTGGTGGGAATGCAATATAGAGTAGCTGCCATTGGCGGCACAATTTGGCGACATAGAGTAAACATAGAACTACCATATGATCCAGTAGTTCCACTTCTAATCATATACCCAAAAGAATTGAATTTAGGAACTCAAAGAGATACTTGTATGCCATGTTCCTAGTAGCATTATTCATAATAGCCAAAAGCTGGAAAAAACTAGATGTTCATCAGCAAATGAATGGATGAACAAGATGTGGTATGTGCATACAATGGAATATTATTCAGCCTTAAAAAGGAAAAAATTCTGAAAAATACTACAACATGGGTGAACCTTGAAAACATTATGCTACATGAAAGAAGCCAGACACAGAAGGACAAATATTGTATGATTCCCCTTCTATGAGGTACCTAGAATAGGCAAATTCATAAAGACAGAAAGTATAAGTTACAAGGGGTTGAGAGAGAGGGGGCTGAGTTATTGCTTAATGGATTCAGAGTTTCTGTTTGAGATGATAAACAAGTTCTGGAAATGGATAGGGCAATGGTTGTACAACATCATGAATATACTTAATGCCACTGAATTGTACACTTAAAGATGGTTAAAATGGTAAATTTTATGTTATGTATATTTTACCACAATAAAAAAATATGATGAAAAACATTGGAAGAAAAGTATTTTAAGACTTTAAGTCAATGACTGTTTGTGCTCATCGTATATGTAACACAGGATTTTGTCAGACCAAGAGGAAAGAATAGATTATCTCCATTTATTTTAAAAGTCATTCATAATCTCCATTCTGGGTAGTAAACATTGCATACTGCAGAATTGCCAAGGGCTGAATAACTATGATTTTAAATTTTATAAGTACCTATTTAAAAGGACATGCTTCAAATTCTTTGAAACAGATTCTTCCTTTCCACCCAAAGTGATCCAGCAGGGTCGGTCTAGGCACTCTCTTTTGCTTGGTCAAGTTTAGGTCAAGTTTTGGGTCAGAATGTCCATTGTGGAATGACAGAAGTCTGGGCAGAGATATTTTATATGTAGTTTGCTGGGGCTAGGAGGCGGAACTCCCTCTTACTCGACCCTCAGATATTCCACCCCTGTCCCACATGAGACAGTGAACATGGAGATTCTGTGTGTGGTTTAATCTAAAAGGATGTGGTTTGTGGGCATGAATGATCTCATAGTGTTCTATTCAAATATTCCATGCCAGCCTGTCACATTGGCATGGGAAGGGTGTGAGGTAGGGGTACCAGTATTAGGCCTGACCTCATTTAACAAGTATTGATTGGATTGTCTCTCTTTTTCTGCTGTATGCTAGGCATTGGAGAGTAATAGGTAAAAACAAAAGGTATGTAATAAGGAGTTCAAAATCATACTTGTTGCACTATTCTATTTCTCCTGTAAGACTCTTCTTTATGAAAACTCTCTTGTCAACTGTGACATGTAGCATACATTATCTAATGCTATTGTTTCTAAAACTAATATTTGTAATTACCCAAATAAGAAGATTAAGGAGAGGCCATGAGTGTGAAGTGTATTTTCAAGTTTCATATCTTTTATTTATTGGCCACGCTTCACACATGGTATGTGGGCTCTTAGTTCCCTGACCAGTGATCGAACCCACACCCCCTGCACTGGAAGCTCGGAGTGTTAACCGCTGGACCGCCAGGGAATTCCCTCAAGTTTTGTATCTTTATCAGGCCAGAAAGTAGAATTTCCTTTTAAAAAATTTGGTCATCATGCCTATAGAGGAAAGAGCAGATATTTCAGGAAAAATTGGGATTTTTGTGTTTCAGTTTGACAACTGACTAGCTGTTCAATCTGGGTGAGTCAAAAGACTTGAACCTAAATTTGCTATTATTTCAAAGTGAGGATCTTAATATGACTACCTCACAAGGTTGTTATCATCTTAAATGAGATAAATTACAAAGAGAGCCTTTGAAATCACTAATGTACTTTAAAGAGGCATTAGCTTTACTATGCTTATTTTAAAATGATCTTATTTATTACTGAATTAGTTTTGCTCCTTCTCTAGGAGATTGAATTTTGTTATACACTTGAATATCTTTGAACACTTTTCAGGTACACATGAATCAAAAACATTTTTTCATATTCTTATAATTTATTGTGTTTAAGAATCACCTGGGTCCTTGAATTCCAGGGCCCATGCCCAGACGTTCTTCTTTGGTGAGTCTAGGGTAGTAGTTCTCAATCTTGAATGCACATCAAGATCACGTAAGGAGTTTAAAAAATTCCCCACACCCAAGCTGTACCCCAGACCTATTATGTCAGAATTCTGGGGCTGAGACCCAGGCATCAGTACCCCAGGTGATTCTGGTGTGGGTGGTCTAAGAACCATCATTTAAGAAACATAGCTTTAAAGAATAAGTTGCTAAATTGACCTTCAAATAATTACAATTTGTATTTTCCTGCTGTGTAAAAGAACATACTTGTTATAACATAGATTTAGTAGCAATATTTAAAAGTACTTTTAAAAGAAAAGCTGAAGTAAAACAAATATTCTAATTCTGTATGGCAAAACTTTATATAACTCTAAGATTATATTCTTAGACAATGGTGGTATTATAAAAGCAATATGTATTGAGAAATGAATAATAAAAAGATTTGCATTTTAAAACCTTTTGTTATAGGATGATAGGGTTCAAATATATTTTTGCAAATCTGATGCCTGCATGTTTTGTTCCCTGTGCTTAATGTGTTTAATTAAATATTGATCCCCACTTTACTAAAATCATAGCTGTTTACTGTGATGCTGGTACAATCTTGCTCTGCTTATTTTCTGAGATAAACTCTTAATTTCCTGCTTCTCAGTTCTTACTGGCCCTTTTTCCTATTTTTTAAGACCTGTCTGCTTCGTAGATGTTAACAATGATGAAAATGAAAGGGATGTAAATGAGATAACATTAAAGCTCTTTGCAAAATGTAAGAACAAAACCACATCACTCATTATTATTGTTGATGCAAACAACTCAAGAGTGTTCTAGGGCTCAGTCACATTAAAGTTACAGAGGAGGAGAAGCTTCTAATATCTGGCTTGATTAACAGGGCTTGTTTTGAGAGCTTGCTTTGTAATCTAATCCCTTTACCAGTGGCCCACTCCCCTCTTTTATTTTCCCCTGATAACTGTTCTGACTACATCCATTCCATACTGAGCATATTTCTATTGATGATTCATTGAAAACTCATGTCATGAATTTTAGTTCTTTCCCCCTGTAAATGTATGAGGTCAAAGGGAGAGTGCACAGAGCACAATATTTCATTCCAAACTCCTACATTTCCCACATGATTTTGTTCAACAACCCCTGCATGCCCATCCCACCCCACATTGCTTGCTACGTCTTTGTCTTTTTCACTTTCCTCGGACACAACTTTCTCTACTTTATTATGCATAATATCAGTAGTTCATTAAATTGAGGTTCTTCTTCTACACTTGCAGGCTGAAACCTATAACCCACTCCAAAATCCAGGGCTCTCCAGTTAGAGGGCTACCCTATTTGGACTGAAGATGTGGTGCTTATAAATAACAAAATTTTCAGGACTCAGTAATAAGAGAATGGCTGCTTTGTATCAAAGAATGTTTTCTATGAATGCCTATTAGATTAAGCTTTATTTGAAGAAGATGTGTTTTCCATCCAGCTGGTAGACATGTTCCAATGAAAAGAGGACTTCTTACACCAGAAGAATTAATCCAGATTCGAGAGCCTGATGTTCAGAGCTTTTAAAAAACCATAATTTACTCTTTTGTTTTAAACTACATGGTATAATTCAGGATCTACAGTATAATTCTTCATTTGAACAGAAACATAATAAAACTGAGTAAAAATTCGATTTTTGCCAGTCATATTT
Organism: Eubalaena glacialis; assembly: GCF_028564815.1. Classification (NCBI taxonomy): domain Eukaryota; kingdom Metazoa; phylum Chordata; class Mammalia; order Artiodactyla; family Balaenidae; genus Eubalaena; species Eubalaena glacialis. The sequence continues at coordinate 13,885,134 of NC_083731.1, read as the reverse complement.
ATGCATTTTCTTGTCTTAGTCAACTATCAATTAGTTAGAATTTGTCTGTGTTAGGGATTATTCCATCCATTTTCCTCTTTCTCTTTTATTTTTGAGTTTAGACAAAGCATTCTGAATTTGCCAGGGAAATGAAAGGAGACGAAATAATGAGTAAGTTATGATATTGTAAGGGTTGCATAAAGGTTCAAGAGCAAGATGCGTCAAAACTGTTGACACGTGCCAGTGTCTATCATTACTAACGATCTAAGTCTTTATGAACTCCCTAATTCCATTTCTTTGTGTACATGTGTAAAGGACACGTTTCACCCCAAGGAAACATTGAGCTTAATATCACTGGGATCTAGGAGAGGTGTACGATTCCATCACAGTGTACTGTGTTTGGATTTAGGAGGATTAAATCCGTGAAAGAAAAATGGTGCCTCCTGAAGTTGTGCTTTTGAAGCGGGGCATGTGGGAGTGGGGGCGTGTGTCATTCATAGTCATGAAGGGTAAGGACCCAGGGCATTTCAGCACGGTTATCCCTTCCTCTAGAACAAAACCCAAATCCTCCGTCAGCAGGGGCTAACCCTCTTGCAGCATATTAGGGAAAGGAACCGAAAGTTCTTTAAGCAAAATTACCAAGCAGAGACTGGCTGATTCCTGGTCAGAACCAACTGCAGGGGAGTGTGCAGAAGGATATTTGGTTATTGAATCAAAAGATCACCCCCTCCTTGCCCAGTTTTCTGCACAGTGAAGCAGAAAGCAGACGCCTTAGCATACCCAGTTGCCTTAGGTCTTGTTAACAGATGTCTGATGACTCCGCGTGAGTATAATCTGGGATCCTGCAATATGACCATCGTTTGAGCTGACACGGAAGCCTTTCTGGGCAAAGCCTGGGGAAGGAAGATGCTGAGAGTTAATTTTTAAAATCTATTCTCCTTCCAGCCAGCCCTGCACATCTGTCAGCACCTCACTGGCCTCTGTCATCTGGGTAGTGGATGCACAAGGAGACTGATGAGTGCAGGGTTGAGGCTGTTAGACGCGTCTTCAGGGAGATTTCTAGGGCTTCGCTGTACTTGAATAAGTGCAAAGTGGAGCAAAGGATATAAAGCAGGGTGGGTCCCCCCCACCCACTCACTGGAAGGGAAAGAAGAAGATGAGGTTTTATATAATTTTTGCCTGGAGAAAATGTGTGGGGAGAACTAGGATGCCAGGGCCCTGGTGACTATTTTCAGAATGAGATTATTTTAAATGTTGTCCTCTTTCCACCTCTTAAAAATTTTTTTTTTAGAAGTTTGGTAAAAATTTCCTGACAGTATAATTATGTTGATGAGTTAATGGATGGTTTGAAACTTGGGGTTTCCACTAATACTAATATAGCAAGTCACTTCTCTCTGGCCTCAGTTTCTCAACAGGAAATAGGAGGCTTGGTCTAGATCAGTGATCTATCATCCTGGCTGCATCTTAGAATCATCTGGCAAATGGTGAAGGCAAACACAGAAGAAAACCAACAAACAAATTGATGACTGATTTCCAGCCCTGTACATTTTGATTTACTTGGTCTCAGATGAGGTCCAGGCATTGCTTTTTCTAAAAATGTCCACCACCCTAAGTGATGCTAATGTACGGCTAGGGTTGAAAACCAGAGACCTATAGTTAAAGTTATTTTCAACTGCAGTGTTTTGCAATTGTTTATTTGCAACCTTTCTTTTTCCCCTTAGAATAATACAGTTTTGTCAGTTGTTTTGTTTATTCCTACATTTTCTTTAGAAAATTTTCTATATAATATTTGTAATATATGAAAAATTTTTGTAACATGTGTAAGTTACAAAGCATAACAGTAATATGAAAACCCATGAACAAATTATCCAACTTAAGAACTAGAGTCCCAGGAATTCCCTGGTGGTCCAGTCAGTGGTTAGGACTCTGTGCTTTCACTGCCGAGGGTGCAGGTTCAATCGCTGGTTGGGGAACTAAGATCCCACAAGCCATGGCAGCCAAAAACACCCAAAAACACCCCAAAAAACAAAAACAAAACTAGAGTCCCATCATTAGTTTTGAACTTGCTTATATGTTCCTTTAAATTCCTGTATCTCCTGATTCACTCAAGGGTAATTAGTGTTGTGAATTTTGTCTTCATCATTTCTATTTTAAAAATGTTTATTATTATTACTCTATGCATGTATTTCTAAACAATATCTAATAATATCTGTATCGTTGACTTTTGCTGGATTTTGAGCATTATAGAAATGGTATTATACTCTGTTATCTTACGCAATTTTTTTCTCTTGAAGTTGTTTTTGAGTCATTCCTGCTGTGCATAGCTGTATTTCATTCATTTTCATTGCTGTGTAATATTCCATTTGTGTGAACATAGCACAGTTTGGTAATTCATCCTTCTGGCCATGAATATTGGATAACATGTTACCCTACTCCACTGAATATCATGGACACATGGTATTGTAAGCCTTTATAATTTTTGCCAATCTGATGTGTATAAATTGGTATTTCCAGATGGTCTTAATTGGCATTTCCCTGATTACTAAACATCTTTTAACATGTTTATTTACTGTTTGAGTTTTTATTTCCATGAAAGTCCAGTTCAAGTTTTTTGCCCATTTTTCTAATGGTTGTTTTTATTTCCTTATCAATGGCTATTACTTCTTTACGCATTTTCTAATATTAATTACTAGCAAGCAATATATGTGGAAATATCAATTTTGTATGTTGCAAATATCATTCTATGGTGTCTTGATGAGTGATGATTCATTTTAACAGTCAAAGTCATCAATCTTTTCTAACTATGCTTTCTGTACTTTAAGAAATTGTTCAGATCGTTACTAAGGGGGAAAGGGAGGGGATGAATTAGGAGATTGGGATTGACATATACACACAACTATATATAAAATAGATAACTAATAAGAGTCTACTGTATAGCACAGGGAACTCTACTCAATACCCTGTAATGACCTACATGGGAAAAGAATGTAAAAAAGAGTGGATATATATATATGTATAACTGATTCACTTTGCTGTACAGCAGAAACTAATACAACATCGTAAATCAACTATACTCCAATAAAAATTAATTTAAAAATAATAAAAATAAAGAGCAGGAAAAAAAAGAAAGAAATTGTCCTGTACCCTGATACCCTACATCCAGTCATCTTGCTAAATTCATTAATTCTAATGATTCTAGCTATTTTGGAGTTTTTCCTATATAGATAGTCATATCATTTGCAAATTATGATAGTCTTATTCCTTTTTCCCTACATTTTCCGTATTTTCTTCTCCTTGTCTTTTAGTGCTTTTTGGACTGCTGGTATGATGTTAAATAGAAGTGGTGACACATGGCATCCTTTTCTTGTCACCAATTTTAAGGGAAAAACTCCTAACATTTCATCAGTGAAGCATGATGTTTGCTATAGAGTTTTGAGAGATGCTTTCTATTAAATTAGGGAAGTTCCTTTCCCTTTCTAGTTTTCTAAGAGTTCTTTCTTTCTTTGTTGATCTGATTTATCATTTTACCATGTTTATAAAACACGTTGGCCATGTTTTATCAGTTTACCTTTTGGCTGTGATATAAACCAAAAGCCCATATACTTTTGTCATGTTTACTGCAGCATTCCTAAGACCTGGAACAGTGCCTGGTATTTAGTAGTTGCTCAAGAAATACTCTTTGGGGGATTGACTGATGGTTCCCTAAGCATGATTCAAGCAATATATATGGCATCAAAAATATCTAGGACCATGTCTGACTCTAGTAGAAAGTCATTTATTAGTAATATAAGCATCAGCCCAGATCTTTAAAACTTACAAAATGTTTAAGTAATATGTGGTGTATTAATTCAGTGGAATTTCTACAGAATTAAAATATATTTGAAGGCCATTAGGGAATAAAGGACGATAAAATATCATGTATTCAGTTTGAGTACAACAATGTCAGTATATAGACAAAAAGTCAATAGGAGTATGCCAAAACGAAAATATCTGTTAATTAGATTATCGAGCATATAGATGATTTGTCTTCATCTCCTGGTCAAACCTTTCTTTAATGTTGCCATACTTTTATAGTCATTAAGGAAAAGAGAAGAAAGATGCTGTATGAGTTTTCTAGAGCTACTGTAATAAATTACCACAAACTTGGTGGCTTAAAAAAAGGAATTTATTCTCTCACAGTTGGTTCTGGAGTTCAGAAGTCCAAAATCAAGGTGTCAGTAGAGCTGTGTTTCCTCTGAAGGCTCCGAAGCGGGGGAGGATCCTTCCTTGTTTCTTCCAGCTTCTGGTGGCTCCAGATGTTCATTGGCTTCGGGCTGCTTCACTCCAGTCTCTGTTTCCATCTTCACATGGCATTCTCTTCTCCCCATATTTTACCTCCATGTATTTTTTTTAAAGACACTTGTCATTGGATTTAGGTCCATTTGAATAATCCAAGATGATCTTGTCCTGAGATCCTTACCTTAATTATGTCTACAAAGATCTTCTTTCCAAATAAGATCATATTCACTGGTTCCTGGAGGTTAGGATGTGGACATATCATTTTGAGGGTCACCATTCAACCCACTAAAGACACGTACTTTTCTGAAGCTAAAGTACAATATCTTGAAATATTTCAGTATTTGGAGATCATGAATAGTGTGCACATAAATTGAATAGCACTATATATACATTTAAGACAACATATTTAAAAAAGAAGTTTGGCAGTGTATTATTTTCATTAAAAGGACAAGAATGATTATAAATAGAAATTGTGCCTTAATTTATAAGTCCAACATTGATGTGAAGGATAAGCTTTCTATTTTCTGTTGTCTCTTTACTTGCATTCCTTACCAGTTTGAAAGCAGGCCCATTTAGATTTTTGTTCATGTTGTTAACAAATATATGATTTAAGGAGATGTAAGAGGACTCTTTTATGTGAAGCTGTGTATGTTAAGCAGGATCTTCCTCAAGCATCCTCTGCTTATTTCAATCATGTCTGTTCTCATCAATTTGATTGGAATAAGTGGCGGGGTTTTTCCCAATGTAATCCCGGGGGTATACAAATCACAGTTTGCCTGACACACTGTTATCGACATTAAAAACACTGCTATGTCTATCACAACTTCTAAGTTGCAGTTATCTTATTTTGTCATGATGTTAATTTAAATCTGCTTTCCTTCTCTCTTACAGAATTAAGAACATTTAAAAAAATTTATTGTGGTAATGTTGGTTTGTAACATTATTTAAATTTCACATGTACAACACTGTATTTCTCCCTCTGTATATACTACGGTGTGTTCGCCAGGAAAAACTTAGTTTCTATCTGCCACCATACAGTTGACCCCCTTTACCCATTTCTCTCTTCCCTCCCCCTTCCCCTCTGGTAACCATTAGTCTGTTCTCTATATCTAAATGTGTTTTTGTTTGGTTTGGTTTGTTCATTTATTTTGTCTTTGAGTTTGTTTTTTATATTCCACATATGAGTGAAATCATACAGTATTTGTCTTTCTCCATATGACTTATTTCACTTAGTATAATACCCTTAAGGTCCATCCATGTTGTCGCAAATGGCAAGATTTCATCTATTTTTTGGCTGAGTAGTATTGCATTGTATGTGTGTGTGTTTTTGTATTCTTCAGAAGTGGAATAGCTGAATCACATGGTAGTTCTATTTTTAACTTTTTGAGGAATCTTCATACTGTTTTCCATAGTGGCTATATCAGTTTACATTCCTACCAACAGTGTATGAGGGTTCCCTTTTCTCCACACCTTATAGAATTTTGACCCTGTTAATAATGCTGTGCGTTTAGGGAGAACAAAATGATTCAGTTTTGTTAGGAGAGCATTAATTACAAAGTTATTTAGTGTAGCTTTCTGTCCCCAAGCAGGCAAACACCTTGACCAGGCCCATCCAAGCTCTGTCTCTCCAGAAAGAGACGGCCAGTCTTAATCGTTATTAGGCTATTCCTCAAGTATGTATCCTCTCATATGTCCGTATATTATTATATTATCATTTTACTCTGTATAGTATTTTTATTTGTTTATTTTGGTTAGTCAAAAAAAAGAAAAGAACTGAAAAGAATTTTAAAATACATTGGGAAGAGAATCTGACCTAAGTGACACTCAATAATTGGAGATTTTTTTGTTCTCTGGCAAACTTTCCAGCTTTACGTATTGGTATCTACTACTTTAAGCTATTTCACCTTGTGGGATTCCCCATTCTCTGTAATTTCATCAGTTTTCTCCTTCTTGTGGCACTTGCTGAATCTTTGTCCCTGTCTCTTTCTATAGACCCTACTCAAAGATGTAGTTTGTCTAAGAAAGAGCAAATCACAAGGGCCTTCGAGACATTCCTCCTGTAAGCATGTAGAACCGCTCTCTTCTTCTTTTTAATTTCCATCTTCAGAGAAGAACTTGAGTAGCTGTGTTCTTCACCAGATGCTTGCTATGGGAGCCTGCAGACGACATGAAAAGGTCACTAGATGTCAAAGAATGTGGAGTTCTGGCTTCCCTTTTCACTGACCCCATGGGGCCTCATGGTCAACATCTATGAAACAAGGAGTGGCACAGATAATCTATAAATTCCCCTCCAATTCTAAAATTTTATTATTATTATTTTCTTCTAACTCACTAGCTATCCCAGGTAGACTGAATTAATTTTATATGGTGAGCTAAGTCACAAGGACCTTTTACTTCTCCTTACCATGTCCAAGTCTTTCCTGTCACGCCAGGAAGCTCTGCCCCTGCCCACCTCTTCCACTTCATCACGGGCCAAGCTCCTCCTTGCTCACCACACTCTAGCCCCACTGACACCCGCTCTTTTCTTTTAACATAGAAGACCCTTTCTTGCTTCAAAGTCTTTGCACTTGCGCTTTCCTCTGCTCAACACACTGTTCTTTGGCTGTTATCTTGCGTTTTTTCTTCTCTTTCTACAAGACTTGGCAAATACGCCGCCTTCTCGTAGTCATGGCCTAACCCCTCTGTAAAGACCTGCCCCTTCATCCACTTACCTCCGACTCCTAGTTGCTTCCCATCACTTTGCTAATTTTCTTTATAGCCTTTATCATGGTCTGCAATGATCTTGCTTCCTTGTTTCCTTTTTATTGTCTACCTCTACTCTGCATCCAAGCATATAAGTACTTTAAGGGTAGAAATCTTCTCTGGGTTATTTCTGCTGTATCCCAATGCCTAGAAGAGTATATGGATAGATATCCAAAAAAAAAAAAAAAATCATTGAATGAATTAATTTTCCTGAGTAGATTAAATTGCTCTTGAATAAAGCACATTTAATAAATTATCATGATCTCTCTAAGAATCTCTATCTTCAAGCCTGTGACCTGGGTCAGTGTGTATAGCAGGGTGCTTATTTTGGTTCTCAATTATTTGTCCTTATTGCTTATTGCTATCTCTCAACACGAGATAGAAGCCAATTAACATGTGCCACCTAAACTCTAGAAAGTTGTAATATACTAACTATGCTTCACCTTGAGTGAAAATTGAATGGTGGTATTTACTTGATGTGGAAAATATATCCTATGGACTTAAACAACTTAGATGTTACTGGTAAAGATTTTTTTAATGAGTATTACTGTTTGTTGCACTAGCATCTAATTAGTGATGCCAGAAGCCCTGGGAAGATAAAAGCTTCTCTCTGTGTATATATTTTTAAGGCTATATTTCAATGATAATTTCAGCCAACATTTCTCTCTGGATTTATTTACATATTTTGTTTTCAGTATTTTGAGTTCTTGGCATTTAATGTCCTTAATTCTCTGTTTTCTGAGCTTTGCAAGTCAGGCAATATGGTAACCGTGCCCTCAGAAGCATCGGGAACCCCGAATGATCCACATACTCTAGGCTTCCACCAAGTAGGTGGTGTGACTCGAGTCAAGAGCAGGTGGAGTTAAACAGGGTGGATAATAATATCCTAGGGCTTCCCTGGTGGCGCAGTGGTTGGGAATCTGCCTGCCAATGCAGGGGACACGGGTTCAAACCCTGGTCTGGGAAGATCCCACATGCCGCGGAGCAACTAGGCCCGTGAGCCACAACTACTGAGCCTGCGCGACTGAAGCCCGTGCTCCGCAACAAGAGAGGCCGCAATAGTGAGAGGCCCGCGCACCGCGATGAAGAGTGGCCCTCGCTTGCCACAACTAGAGAAAGCCCTCGTACAGGAACGAAGACCCAACACAGCCATAAATAAATAAATAAATATTAAAAAAAAAATTCCCTTCTTTAAAAAAAAAATAATAATAATAATAATAATATCCTAGAGACTAAGCTAAGTAAAGAAAAATAAACTCGCCTTCATGGCCTAAGATACAAGTGTATTTTATCTTTTACAGAACATATGTGCAAATATGCTACAAGTACCATTTGTGCTTTTTTATGGATTGATATCTAAAATTGTTTTGGGGTTATTAACTACAGATGCTAATATGTTACTGTTATCTCCTGTAAGAGACTCTTGGTAAATAGACAAATGCTTGGGAACCATTGTGTTATCCTTCAGGTCAAGGGTCAGATAGCAAAGTAATTTAACCCAGAGATAAATTTGTTCTTTAGTGTTACATTCACATGACACTGATATGTCATGTTTTCAAAATGGACTGTAATGTTTTGTTAGGGAAAATTGCATTGCTTCAAAAATGTCCAAGACTGGTAGCCTGGCAAGAGCCTGACGTATCAGGGATTAAATTCTCGATCTGCCTTTTACCAACATCTTTGACATTTATAGTTTATGACATTATCTGTGATCTTCAGCAAGTTCCTTAGCCCTTATGAAGTTCCTTATCTATAAAATGGGGAGAACATTTTATAGTGGAATTATTGTGAGAATATTTTGAGAAGTATTGTAAATTCCTGGAATATGGTACATAGATGCTTATTTTTTCCCTCTTTTCTCTTTTCCCTTTCCCTAGAAACTTTGACTTTTGAAAATTAAGGATTTGTTCTTCCTAAGAAAATGGAGCTTAACTTTAAAAGAAAAAAAAAAAAGCACACATGTACATATGTAATTATTGGTGGTAGATCTCAGGTATTTTTGCTATATTTAATGAGATCTCCTAGGTGTAGAGTATGAGCGCTAACAAATAGTAGGAGTCCTATAAAAGGAAGGAAAGCAGTATTTCCTGAGATATTTTCTCTCAATAAAGAAGCAACAATTCCTACTATGGATGTACAATCTATAAAATAATGAACCAAATGATACATTAAGGCACAGACTTAGCATACACGTGCTGACATCTGTGCTGTTTCCATCTGATGCACATCTTCAGACAAAACAATTTAAGCATTGTTAGAAAAAGAACAAGGAAATTGAGTGTGACAAAAGAGCAAGAGAAAATCCAGAACAGGTATACAAAGCAACATGTTACAGGACCAAAGGTAGTCAACATTGGATAAACATTTTATTATAGAATAACATGCAACCTGGGTTAACAGAAAGAGACATACAATAAAATGCTTGGTAGAATTTGTCTTCCCTTACAGTTGGGAAATCTCCAAAGGAAACCTATTTTACTTTATTTGTTGAGTTTTGATGGGCTTGATAGACTGAATTGTCACTTATAAAGTTAGTCTTGTTCATGCCATTTTACAGTCTTGGGGAAGGTTAGAATAAGAACAGAGAACCTCAAGTCATGTTTCCACAAATGAGATGAAGAATATTATTGAAGGATGGATTTTAGGCATCATGATAACAATGTACTAGGTGCTGTCCAAGGTGCTGGGGATACAGCAGTGAGTGAGACACCATCTCTGCCCTGTTCCATCTTGCAGTCTAGTGGGAGTTACCTGTGGCTACTACTGTGAATCCCACAGCGAAGACCCCTCTTTCCCCCCAAACGGATCCTCACTTCAGTAATATCTGACCTAGTATCAGCTGAGGTGGTGAGGGTTTCCATGAGGCTTTAGGGGGCCTTTTAGGGAAACAATCCTAGAAGAACTCATCATGCATGTAGGCAACCCATCCATCAATTAACCTCATGATTCCTGGGAACCGTTCCATCCAGTGACTTTACCATCCATTCCCAAGGCCACATCCTGAATCCTGTTAGTGTCTCTCTGGGCACATTATGATTTGCATGAGGGTCCTTAGTTGAGAGATGAGTGGGAGCTTAAATCCAGTCTTTGTCATGGTTCTCCAGCTATGGGTCCTGGCACAGGGCTATGTCTGCTCACAGACAAGAGCACCTTCTAATTTGCCCAAAGGAGTTTTCCACTTACCAAGCTGCACCCAGAGGTGTACTTCTACATAGAAAGTGATGAATTTTTCTAATTTTTTCGAAGATACTGTATGAACTGGCAGTACGCCTGCCGGCTTGCACAAGTTCCAAACTTGACTGATAATCTGATGATAAGAAACTGTCTCAGTGGCACCTCCAGCTCTTCCATCTCCAGAGCTTGAATTCTAGAAGTTAATTTGTCCTTCACTATTCCTGGTCTCTCACCCCAACTCTCTCCACCCCACTGTGCCTAACTGTTGAATCACCAAGTCTTGTTGATTTAGTTTACGAATATTGAACCTCTTAAATATTATTCTTACCATCCTCCTTCCATCCTGTGCTCTTCTTTAACCCCACATAAATTTTCATCTGGATTATTGTAACAGGTTTTCTTGACTGCAGCTTCTTTCCCCTGAAATCATTCTCCACATCACCATAAAATCTTAAATTTAAGTTTGCTGTTCAAACTGACTTCACATTTTCTAAAGCGGTGTTTTTCCAAATGTAGTTGATACAGCTCCCTTCCCACCCAATCAGGCAGTACCCAATAAAAATGCAGATTTCTTCACCACGTTCAGATCTACTGAATTACAATCTCTGGTATGAGGTACGTGGGGGGCTGTAGTGAGATTTAGGATCTGCATTTTAATAACTTCCCTAGGGGATTCTTACAAACTTAGGGTAATTATTGCCTAAAATGAGTTTATAATTTATTAAAAAGTTTGCAAGGAAAGTTTCTAGAATTTTCGGACACAGCACAGTACATAAAAGAACAAATTGGTTTTTTTTGAGCAGGTAATCAAGGGGAAAGAAGGAAAATATTCTAAAACCAGTTTATATTAGAATAATGAGATGTTTGTGGTTTCTTTAAAATCATGGTCTTGTGATTAAAACTGCTTTGAGAGAGATTTGGTTCAACCTTTACTCAGGCAGAAATGTTCTTTTCGACATCCTTGATGAGTGGTCATCGAGCACTTTATTTTCAGTGAGGAGCTCGGTACTTCCTAGATGATTCTGTTTCAGTGTTGGTCATCGACAGTTTGACCATGCATGTGCATATGTGCATGTGTTTGTGTTCATAAACGACCTATGAATTGTATAATAAATATTAGTTCCAAATTATCACACTTTTTTAAAAGATGACAAGTTTTCAAAAAATTATTTTTAGGGAACTACTTTATCACTTTGTATGAAAACTAAATTCTATTCAAAACATTTGTCAAAATGTCCAGAAAAATATCTAACCTTTAAGTGAAGAACTAGTTTTGGACAAAATAAAGTAGCTACTAACATTTTGACATTTTAAAAATAAATGGTTCCTTGCTTGACTATATTTACTTTTATATTCATTTATTTGTTTATTTTCAAAAAACATGGAGGGACTGAGCTAGATTTTGGCCATGTAAAAAAGAAATGAATAAGACTTGGTTACTACTAATAAGCAGATCATAGTCTAGTTTGGGGAGAAAGATAGGGCATAATGAAATGTACTAAGTGATCCTGAGATGTTCAGCAGGTAGATGGAAGGATAGAAGCTGGATCAAGAAATCTAAGCAGAGGTAGCTTGTGCTAGAGATGTCATTGTGTATAACTATCTATTTTTGAAAATGAGTATAGTGTAGGAAAAAGAGAGGACCTAAAATATACTAAGCTATTTTCAAATTCTTAATAAAAATTTTGACTGTAGAGGATAATAATATCTGGTGTGCTGCTCTTTCTTAACCATGCTTGAAGCAAACCTATCCTCCAGTTTGTACACTCAGTAGACACCACTGTTTACTTATTGATGGTTAACAGAACTGAGGGACTTTTGTAAACTCAATTTTGTGTTCATAAGCTTATATTTTTCAGCTGTTTTCATCTGATGACAGACTATTTCTATAAAATCCTTTCATCAGAGGATTCATTCATTCTGAGGCCAAGAGTTCTTTGGCAATTGGTTTGGCAGTGACAGTGGGATCTCAGCTCCATCACTCACTAGCTGGTCACTTAGCTTCTCTGTGCTTCAGTCTCATCGTCTGTAAAGTGGGAAGGATAATGGTACCTACTGTGCAGGAGAGTTGTGAGGCTTAGATGAGACAATACATGTAAAAACCCCAGAAAGAGAGTGGCACATAGAAATTTCTCCCTCAGTGCTAATGGTCATTATATGGCAGGGAAAGCTCTGAGGGAGTGGAAGAGCAGTGGTTGTGGAGTCAGAAAGACTGACTTGGAGCATCCTCTCTGCCATGTGCTTGCTCTGTGTTTTGATCACCTTCTGCTTCACCCTGTTGGTGAGTGAAGGACCCCTCAACCAGGGCTGTTGGGATGGCTGAACACAGGACACCTGACACTGGACAGATGAGATAGAGAGCAGTTCTCTAGTTACATATACTCACAGCCCAAGGAGGAGGATAGTGCACTATGCAGAGTCACACGGGGTTGCACTCAGGGACAGAATGAACAGTCAGGAACTCTGGGAGACAGGCTTTGTAGTATCAGCAGGGTGGGGTGTCTCCTGTCTCCCATGGAGGATGTGGTTGGCTTTTTGAATAATTTTGTGGGCTGGCAGGGAAATGAAACTTGCTACTCAGAGAGAAGCAAGAACTGTGCTTGGTCCCTTTGATAAGGAGGGCTGTTTGGCTAGAGGAAGTTTTCTATGGATGCAGAGAGGAGAGGGGAACTTGCAGTGAAGCCGTTCAAGCCCCTCTTGATTTTACCAGATGACAAGGCAGCATGTGATATTGAACCTTAATTTTAGGTCTTACACCACACTCTGACTCTGAGAAATTCACTTTCATCTCATTGTAACTATGTTTCTCTCTCTGTAAAAGAGATATGACTTAAAATGAATGTGTCTTATTAACTACATACTCCACAAATATGCAGTGTTATTAAATAAGCTATTACTGAATATGGTTTAGAAAGTATTGCCTGTATTCTGATTATAATGCTTTGAAAAAAATATCTTGGTAAACTCCACTCATAAGTCAAGGTTTTTCTCACATTCTTACTGAAACTTCCTTTCTTTCTTTTAGAGTCAAGGACTATGTTTCAAGATAGAAAATTAATGAGTTTTAGTAAGATTCATGATAATGTAACTAACATAACTGTCAAACTTAGTCATATCACTTTAGTAATTGCAGCCCAAGGACCATGCACTTCTAGAAAAGGGTGAGTTTAATAACATTTACCTTGTAGAAAGCAGACATCCATTAATGTTTCCAGCTGATCATGCTGGTTTACTTCTCAGATCAATATTTGCATCTGACAAATAATGTCACAGTTATGAAGAGCTATGTAATTAAGGGCATTTCTTCTCTCTACTTATCTACCTCCCTCAAACTAGGATGAATTTATAACTTGATTTTTTTTCTTTTTTGATACATTGTATTAGTGGGAATGAATAGTCAGACAAAAGTGAAATAATACATACGTATATTTAAAAAATTTTTGCTGTGTGTGTTTGTGTGTTTGAGTTTGCATATGTAATAGCGTATCCTTGATGAATACAGACTAGGTATGAAAGGCTAACAATCCACCCCTACACTGTGATGTAAATTAGTACCAACTGATTTGTGGGCTAAGGGGCCCACATAGACACAAGTCTGAGAGGTGACGGATGGAGTGGGGATGGGAGAGAGGGACTCAGGAGAGCCCAACTACAGAGGAGACTATAGGAATCCATCCTGGAAGAATTTTCTGGAACGATGAGTCATACTTGGCAACTGAGTTTGAAGCTCAGAGGGGAGCTGTGTTTCTGGGTCAGGTGTGAGGGTATTGACTGATCCTGCTCTGTCAGGCCCTTGATAGTGTGTGAACAGCCTGAGGGGTGAACACCTATTGGTGGAAAACCTAAAAGGGCCAAATCCTGGGAGCCGAACAGCTCTGCAGTGCAACCTGTCAGAGAGAGGAGAGCACGGAGGAAGAGGAGCATTTCCCAGCTGGCCAACAGAGGTGGACACAAAGTAGTGGACAGCTGCTGGTTGGCCTCGGGGTGAATGTTAGTAGACAGATAGTGTCTGAGGGAGACCAGAGGTCAAGATGAAGTCCTGGCTTCAGGGTGAATGTTAGTAGACAGATAGTGTCTGAGGGAGACCGAAGGTCAAGATGAAATCCTGGCTTCAGGGTGAATGTTAGTGGGCAGATAGTATCTGAGGGAGTTCAGGGGTCAGGATGAAGCCCAGGAGCCTTAACAGGCAGGTCAGTGCAGTCTGAGAGGGCATCAGCAATCTGGGGAAAGATTCCCACGCCCCAGGGCAACCCAGGAAGAAACACTGGGGGAAGGAAGACAGTCAAGGGCAGATGGTGGCGTTGAGACAGCTCCTGAGGGAGCTCGGACCACATGGGGGACACCTCTTGAGAACTGCTAAAGCTACCAGAGGCAGAGGTGAACCATGAAAAGTGGAGGCTATTTGAGACCCTGAAGTTATATTTGTGGAAAGCGTTCTCTGCCTGAGCCATCATTGGGTTTATTAATATATAACCTTGCACGGTGTTACAGTGAGGTGTGCTGAGTCTTTCCGCCTGTGACTACAAGTAAAGTTACATTTATTTTAATATTCAAATGATAACTCTGAGCTCCTACATTACTTTCAGTTAAGTCTAACGTTGCTTCTCCCCAGGAACTCCTCCGATGTTATATCCAAGACTGTCAAGGGTGGTAACTGAAAACCAAAGGCCAGTCTTCATTAGTCTCGTCTTCTCCTGAGTCCAGGAAGTTGGGAGTGTTGTTTCCTTTGCCAGTGAGAGTTTTGGCTGTTGCTAAGCAACCCTGTCCATTGCTGTGGCTATGGCTGTGGCTCTGGGTGGGAATGGGCCTTCCCTACCCTGGTGTTAAGCCTTGCCAGAGGTGCTCCTCTTTCTGACGGTGAATTTGATCTCAGGGACTTCTCCAACTTGGCTTTAGTCAGGGCTAACTCGACAGAGAATCAGGGAGAAGGCTCAATACCTTCCATCCCAGAAGACCCCTAAGATGCAAATATGTACAACCCCTTTCCAGCAACCTCTAGTCTTCATATACCGAAGGCTGTGGGTGAGCACTTCCATGAACTTAGTACTCAAGCTCAGATTCTCGTTAAGTTTAAGTCCTGTTGTAGACCCCAGAGATAAAGCACTGGGAACTTGCTCTGGATTCGTATAATTAAAAAGGTCTCTTAAAGTGGTTCTTTCAAAATTAAAATGTTGTCCCTAAGGAGAAGCTCTAGCTCCAAAAAAGAATGTGTCGATATTTGTCAAAAGACATTTCACTACCCTTAAAAAAATAAAGTCTTCTTCTGCTCCAGCAACTATTTCATGTCTATAAGACCTCAGTTAACATTCCTCTTTGCTGCCTTGATCACACTGCAGCACAGCGTTAGTTGTACGAATATGTTAAAGTCATAGTGGACATTGGTAGTAATTCCAGCTTTTAACCAGCCAGATAGCATTGTGAGAAAGTGGATAAAGCACTCAATTGGCTTGGAAGACAGAAGACGCTGGGTGGGCTGAATCTTACCGCTTATAAGCTGTGTGACTACAGAGAAGTTACTTAATCTCTAGGGACATTTATGGAATTAGAGGGTTTGGACAATGGTCCTCAAAATTTATTCTTTGAAATTCTTTGTCCATCTCTTAATTTGTAAATGTATAGTAATGCTATTGTTGGTCACAGGATTATTATCTTATATAGTGAGGTATAATTAATACTAATGACAACTATAATAATAACAATAATTATTTTTTCAATGTTACTGTAATTTACATGAATTATCTTATTTAATTAAGGTGTTATGAGGTGTGTGTTGGTATATCCATTTTGTGGAAGTTAAGTAACTTGTCTTTAACAGGAGGCTAACTAAATTAAGTCATTTATCTAGCTCTTTTGATGTACATATAGTGCATGCAGAAAAATACACAAACCAAAGTTCTAGCATGATTTGGCTGTAAAGAAACTGAAATCTAAACAAAAATGAATTAGGTAATATGTAGAGAAGAACAGGAATAAATTGTGTAGAAAAAGAAAAAAAGATCCATTGAAAAATCCCTGGCAAGTTGCTTTCTAGTGACACAGATTGACCAAATGCCTTCAGAGACAAAGCAACAAAATTGATTTGTGTGAATAAATATTGATTTGACAGGAAGTCAGACAAACTAATTATGTGAGTAAGTATATCTACTGTATTTTAAGCAAAGCAGCGCCAAAAACAAGCTGGGAAGAAAACTGCTTGTTTCATCAGGTAGTTCCTGATGTAACTTGGGACTTCTCCAGTCCACTGAGATACTCTCACCTCTGAAATAACATAGAGAATGACACCTTCTCCCCAGGAAGTTCTCCTTCCAAATGTCTCCATTTCTCCCAGCTACAATGTTGGGCATCTCACAGGCATTTTTGACCCCCTTCTCTCCTTTGATTCCTGTTTGTCACTTTCCTTTTTATTCTTGTGTAGATGCTGGGCATCAAAGTTGAACCAGATGGACACAGACCTTGTCTCCTGAAGCTTGCTGTTTATTGGGGGTTACTTTTGGCTGAGGCTGTGAATGTTGTGAGAACGATCTTAGCCAGAGAGGGGTCTTGCTATTGTCAAATTCTAGTGGAATCAGGAGAGGTGATGTCAAATTCTAGTGGAATCAGGAGAGGTGATGAGGTCTGCCTTGAGAATTGAGGGGAGGCTGGTAGTGAAAACAATCCTAGAGGAATTCATCATCCATGTAAGCAGTCCATCCACAACCAATATTTTCTACTGGCTCTTAGATCTATCCTTGCCTTTTCATTCATCTGCTTCCATGGAGTCCAAGCTTTCATTATGTTTTCTTTGGTTATTATGAGAGACTCTTCTAAATGGCCTTCAAATCATTTCTTTTTTTAGTGCTTTCTGCCAAATGCTGCTGTATTTATTTTCCTGACGTGTAAAAGTCGTTGTTTTACTTTTCAGCCAAAGACTATTGTGTATTCTGTGTCCCTATTGTTTTTCCAAGTCAAGGCCAAGTTCCTCAATTCATAATTCAAAGATCTCTATCAGTTGTTTACTTGTTCCCTATTCACAGATCTTAGCCCCAGTTCCATCACTTCACAGTACCATCCATCCACCTAATCTGCTCCCATCTGACTCATTATTTCTCTCCCCACAACTATTTATTTCACTGAGATTCACCAAAGCCACATTTGCTTTCTCTCTCTCTTCGTGGGCATGTGTTTATTTATAGATTGGTCTCTTTTTTTTTTTACTGAACCATTTGAGACTAAATTGCAGACATGATACATCACCTTTAAATACTTCAGCTGCATCTCTTAAAAATAAGGATGTTCTCTTACATAACCATTATCACATCTAAGAATTTAGCACTGATCCATAATATTATCTAAAATACAGTATATATTCACATTTCTCCAATTTTGGGGGGAAAAAGTCCGTTTGTCCCCCTCTTCAGAATCTAATCAAAAAATTGCATTGTGTTAGGTTGTTATGTCTCTTTAGTATCCTTTAATATAGGACACTCCTGGATGATGTTTTGTGACATTGGTATTTTTGAAGAGTATACATGAAGTGTTTTGTAGAATGTCCCTCTCTTTTGATTTGTCTGATGGTTTCCTTATGATTATGTTCCAGTTAAACATTTTAGCAAAAATAATATATATGTGATAGTGACTTGTTACTTTTTTCACTTCTTCTTTCCTCATGTTGCTCTCTTGGCTTGAAAGTTCTGCTGCTTCCATTTTGTTATTGCAAACCCTATTACTCTCTTCAGTTAAATTCAGAAAATTGTTGTGTGATCCTCGTACTATGCTAGGTCATCTGGGTGTATGAAGGAAGCAGAAGAGTATCCTTCCAGGAAAGCCTTGTGATCCACACCCTCACAGGAATCTTTGATTAATCCTGTTTACAATGATCTTATCTTCCTGAATTTCTATAGCACTATGGTCTATAAACTGTAAGCTTACTTTGATTACTAATGTTCAGCCTTGTAATACGGTATAACGTGTTAGTGTATATGAATGTATTGATCAAGTCTTCTTGTCCAATAAGATTCTAAGTTCCCTTAAGGCAGATGTATGCCTTTTGCCATTTTTCCTTGTCAGTTACAGAACTCAACACTGTGATAGACCAAAGGCAAGTGCTTAAGAATCATTTGTGAGCTGATTCTGTTTTTCTAATGCCTTCTTTGTTTGAAAGCCTTTTGCCTCTTTTTCAAATGAAGGTAATTCTTAGCAGTCTTCTGCGTTGAAAAGAAGCTATGGCATAGATAATGCATTAATATATAGCTTTGGAATGCATGACATGACTCTTGAAAAATCATCCTTTTATATCACCCTTATTATGTTTGCCTAAGACCATGATCAGTCTGTGTTCCTCGAGTATACATTTGAACACTGTGGAAAGATAATCAGGAGTGTGCTGAGTGATTCAGATTTTTAAATTAACCGTGGGTGATCATCAAAGCAAATAATCCACACCTGCAAAATTAATCATTTAAACCCTTTGTCTACATGTAAGATTAGATGGTTGAATCGTTATGCTATTCTGTACAGGAATCATTCTTCTCATGGAGCTATTTATCATCTGTCTGGGCATGTTGGTTAACACATTTTCTTTTGGAAATCAAAAAGACAGCTCAGAATGCAGAGAATTATAATATTGCCACAATCCACGTTGAACAGAATCCAGTGGGGAGGCTGGTATTTTTATAAAGGGTTCTTAAATTTTGCATTGTACTTCATTATTCTACGTTGGGGGAAAAACATGTTTATAGTCATGGGCCAACTGGATCACTCCAGTTACCCCAAGGCCCCAATATGGTCTGCTCCATGCAGAATTAATCAATTACTAAAAGTGAAATGTTCATGCTTTACTGTTTGTTTGCTTGTTTGTTTATTCATTTATTTATTTATTTTGGATCCATCAATGCACAGAAGCTTTGCATGATGCTCTGAACAGGGAGTTCCATAAAGCCTGTATTTTCTCCCACTTTGTGCATTAGGGGCCATTTGCAGGTGATTGCGCCAGGTCTCTCTATTGCTGGCCATCTGGTACAGCTTTGGCTTCTGAGTCTTAGAGCCATAGAGCCCCCAGCAGTGAATTTAACACCCATTCTGGTATAAAACAACCATTTGGCCAACTTTGATGGTCCTTAAACTGTCAACTACCCTCTGGTCTGCCTTGACTGCCACAAATTCATCTGTGGTTTGTTTGCTGGAAAATAAACTTCAAGGTATTTAATCATATACTTTTGGTTACATCCAAACAGTAAGTGTTGCAGTTGCATTTATGGAGCTTAATCATGGAGCAAGTGTGAAAATATTCTATGTGGATATTCAGAATGAGTCAAAATTGCCATGTTATTTGAGTAATAAGTTAGACATGGTTTTAAGAGCAGTGAGTCCATGGATTGTAATTAGAAGAGTTTAATATTCACAAGGATGGTGTGGCATATAGTTTCTGAAGGATTGCCATCACATTTATGCCTAATAAATATATTCTTCGTGAACAGGCTAAGGCAATGTTAATTTACCAAATGAGATGGTGGTTGTCAGGAACAATTAACTACAATGATTTCAAAGGCCTCTGCAAAGAAAGCACATTGTATAAACAAACCTTTGAATTAGAATGGGCTCATAGGCCTAGAGATGATGAAAAATATGATCATATCTAAAATTTCTGACAATAGAAAAAGGAAAAATGTCATTCATCTTGTACCCTTTGTTTTATTGTATTGTATTTTAATTAATTAATTTTTAAATTTTATTTTTGGCTGTGTTGGGTCTTCATTTCTGCACGTGCGCTTTCTCTAGTTGTGGCGAATGGGGGCTACTCTTCCTTGTGGTGCGTGGGCTTCTTATTGTGGTGGCTTCTCTTGTTGCGGAGCATGGGCTCTAGGCGCGCGGGCCTCAGTAGTTGTGGCACACAGGCTTCACTAGTTGTGGCTCACGGGCTCTAGAGTGCAGGCTCAGCAGCCGTAGCGCATGGGCTTAACTGCTCTGTGGCATGTGGGATCTTCGTGAACCAGGGCTTGAACCCGTGTTCCCTGCATTGGCAGGCAGACTCCCAACCACTGTGCCACGAGGGAAGCCCCTCATCTTATACCTTTTAAAAGTTTCTAAAACTTCTTACCATTGGCTACAGTCCTTTTTTTCCTCAGTTTTATTGAGATATAGTTGACATACATCACCGTGTAAGTTTCAAGTGTACAGCATAAGGTTTAACTTTCATATATATATAAAAACTATTACCCCAATAAATTTGGTTAACATCATCTCTAAAGATACAATACAAAGAAATAGAAGAAAGAAGGGAAAGAAATTTCTCCTTGTGATGAGAACTCTCAGGATTTACTGTTAACAACTTTCATACACAGCAGTGGTAACTGTAATTATCATGTTGCACATTGCATCTCTAGTACTTATAATTGGAAGTTTGTACCTCTTGACCACCTTCCTCCAATCCCCCTCCCTCCACTCCCCACCTCTGATAACCACAAATCTGATTTATTTTTATAATTGGCGACATCCTTAACCTAATATAGCTGAGAAAGATTTGCGGAAATCTTATGTATTTGTTGAATATTCAATAAGCTTAGAGGTTAGAAATAAACATGTATACTAAATTGATATAAATAATGGTTAATTATTTTAAAAACCTGCCCCAGGGGATATATATAGGATTTTTTCCCCCCTGTATGGAACACATTGATATGGATACCTAGCATTAAAAATACATATATTCAGACATTTATTTAGTAGGTAATTAGTGAACTTTAGTCCTCTAAACTCACCTTTTCTCTACAAAAAGCCACTATGTATGAGAATATGAGTATATAATATTTAAGCTCTAAAGTACCACAAAGACTATTAGTAATGGAAGGAATCTTAAAAACCATCTGCCTGAAACCCTTTATTTTATAGGTGAGGAAACTCAGGACTAGATAGCTGAAGGGACTTGCCCAAGACTTTAACAGTGACAGAGTTGAGATTTGAACTCTGGTTTCCTGTCTCTTAGGCCATTATTCTTTCCACATTCCAGGAGATAAGAGAACATTTTAAATAATTTTATGCTTACCGAGGACCAACTCAGCAAGGAGACAGGTAGAGATCACTAAAGGCAAACTGTCACTTTCGAACTTGGCTTATAATATAATATCTTTTCTCGCTTCCTACCCTTTGTTGTAGTATGGATAACAGTATTTCTTCAGCGCTGAAGCAATGTCTTTTTCTTTGTCATTTTAAATTCAGTGAAATATAAGAATGTATTTAGTATAGATATAAACTTTATTTAAAGATTGATCTAAAGTTATCTGTAACTTTAGTATTAGTGAAAATACTGCATAGGATATTTAATTCAGTCCAGTAAGGATGAACTGAATGATCTTCCACCATGAGAAGCTCACAATCTACTTACAAGGGCTCATAGGTGTTAAAAATATGTGTAGATCGTGAAAGGTACCATGCAATATGTTTAGATCATTCTTCCTTTTCTCTCATCAACCACACTCAATCTGTCACCAAACTCTGTTGGTTTTTACCTCTTAAATATATGGCAATATATACCCCCCCTCCTTACGCTTTTCCCCAGACTGCTATAATTTAGGCTGTATCACCTCTGGGCTGACTTTTGCAACAGCTTTTTAACTGACCACCAATCTCTGTCCTCTTCTTTTAATCCCATGCAATCCAGCTTTCTTAACATCACCGAGTTATTTTTTAAAATTTCCAATCACTGCATGGCTTAAAATCTGTCATTTGCTCCCACCATCGAGAGGCTAAAGTTCTAGCACCATTGCATCCACTCACAACATTCTTTGCTTCTTTAACTCCCTGTTCTACCTTTTCCCCCAACCTGATCCTTAGTATCTAACACCCCAGCCCCACCCTGCATCTCTGTTCCTGTGACCTTTGGACTTTCTTTCCAATTCCCCCTCCACCTCACTCCCACCAAGGAAGCCAGCAAATGCCTTCATCTTTCAGATGCACATCTTCCTCTTTGTTCACTTGGTATAATTACATTCTTATTTGTTACATTTTTCTCTCAGTATATATAAATTCAGGAACTTATCTTTTTGCCTATGTATCCTCATCATCTTGTATTTTGAGGAGCTCAAATGCAGTGGATCGTCATTATTTGTGGATTCTGTATTTGAGAATTCACCTACTCACAGGAATTTATTTGAAACTGCAAAACAAATACTCACGGTGCTTTCACGGTCATTCACAGATATGCACAAAGTGGCAAAAATTTGAGTGGCCTGAAGTGCATATCCCCAGCTGGGTATGAATAAGGGGACACTCTGCATTCTTGGTTCAGCTCTCATACTGTAAACGCATGTCCTTTTAACAGTCTTTTTAGTGCCACCCTTTTCACATTTTTGTGCATTTTCTTGGCGGTTTTGCTGTTTAAAATGGCCCCCAAAACATAATGCTGAAGTGCCACCTAATGTTTCTAGCACAAGAAGGCTATGATGTGCCTTATGGAAAAATATGTGTGTTAAAATAAGCTTTGTTCAGGCAGGATCTATAGTGCTGTTAGCTGTGAATTCATATGTTAACAAATCAAGAATATATATTAAAATGAGGTGGCTTTAAACAGAAACACACATAAAACAAAGTTATGTGTAGTTTAGTTGAAAATGTTGTGCCTGGAGCTCATAGGAACTTAACCCTGTATTTTTCCTAGGAGCAATGATTCAATATTTGCTATTTCAGTGTTTGTAATGACTATGTAACAGAACTGTGAATAATGAGAACTCTCTGGATATTTGGTGGAAGGCCAAATGAATAAATGAGTCCCATCCATAGCTCTCCTCCCTCCAAGTTTAGTGGTTCATGAGAGGACAAGTTTCATTCTAACAATCTCAATGAGGAAACCTGTTAAAACTCCTTTTTGCAAATACTAATAGTCATTTTACATTTTTCTCGGATTAAGTAACAAGACGCACTTGTGAATTAACATAGTGCATGGGAAGAGAAGGGAACCGGGCACTGAAGATCTGGTTCAAGCCCTGCATCTCTTCCCTTGGATAAATCATTCTTTAAGATTGTTTGATCATTCATAAAATGGATGTGAATAATACCTACCCTGCCCTGCTTACCGTATTGTTGAGAAGAAAGAGTGAAAAGTGAAATAACTGACGTGTAACTTGAACTATGTTGCATACATGTGAAGACACATTATACCACATATTCACAGCTTGACTGGAATGAATAAGGCCCAGTCTTTGGTACAGCAACTGCTTTTCCAACTTTGCTCATTCCTCTCCCTTCGTCGTTCTTTTTCTGACATCTTTAGTCACACTCTCTACTTAAGAAGAAGGACTACTAAGTGTCCATCAACAGATGAATGGATAAAGAAGATGTGGCACATATATACAATGGAATATTACTCAGCCATAAAAAGGAACGAAACGGAGTTATTTGTAGTGAGGTGGATGGACCTAGAGACTGTCATACAGAGTGAAGTAAGTCAGAAAGAGAAAAACAAATGCCATATGCTAACACATATATATGGAATCTAAAAAAAAATTGGTCCTGATGAACCTAGGGGCAGGACAGGAATAAAGACACAGACGTAAAGAATGGACTTGAGGACATGGAGAGGGGGAAGGGTAAGCTGGAACGAAGTGAGAGAGTGGCATGGACATATGTACACTACCAAATGTAAAATAGATAGCTAATGGGAAGCAGTCGCATAGCACAGGGAGATCAGCTTGGTGCTCTGTGACCACCTAGAGGGGTGGGATAGGGAGGGTGGGAGGGAGACGCAGGAGGGAGGGGATATGGGGATATATGTATACGTATAGCTGATTCACTTTGTTATACAGCAGAAACTAACACAACAGTGTAAAGCAATTATACTCCAATAAAGATGTTAAAAAAAAAGAAGAAGAAGGACTACCCTCATAGAAACAGTACTTAATTAAGCATTTTGTGTGTGGTGTAAACAGTTTACTTCAGTTCATACTGATAGGCCGACTGCCTTACAGATTTCCATTGGAGCTCTACTATTACATTATCCTTTGACCTGGGTCCAACCACACAAGAAAGGACAGATTGACTCGCTAATCCATTCAATAAATACTTATTGAACATCTCCTCTGTGCCAGGCATGATGGTCAGTGATGGAGGTGGAGTGATGAGCAGGGAGAGAGTGAAGCCCCCGTACTGATCCACAGCAGGGGTGGACTCAATAATTAGCCATGATTATGAAACAAATAGGAAGTTAAGGAGAGGAAAGACGCCTTACCTAGACGTGGGCTTGAAGGAAGTGATGGTGTCCTGAAGAAGTGACACGTGATCCTAAATCCAAAGAGGATTAGTGGGAGTTAACTTGGTGAATGAAGTTGCAATGGAGAGAGGAGAGAGTTTTGAGTGTCTCAAATAGGTGTACAGCCTGTGCAAAGGCCCAGTGGCAGGATGGAACATGGCACATTTAAGGAACTGAAAATAACTGGTATGGCCAAAGAGCAGTAAGTACATGGGAGATTGATAGGTGAAGAAGCTGGAGATACAGGAGGAAGCAGATCCACAGGGTCTCGAAGACAATGTTGATGGTTTTGGTCATTATCCTACAAGCAGGTAGGAAGCCATTCAGGGGATTTAAACATGGGAGTTACATAAATGTACTTGGGTTCTGAAAGGATCACTCAGCCTCCAGGTGGAGACTGGATCTTAGGGGGTTGGAGTAACCTACAGGTGACCTCACATAGGAGGCTATTGTAATCATCCAGGAAACTACTAAATGTGTCAGGATTTGCTCTAAAATTTATAATAACTTAGGAAGTGAGTGGTTCAAATAAAGTTACAATTTCTTACCTTAAATTTCAAAAGCTTAGTTAATAATTATTACCTTCATACTGATGCTGTAAATTTTGAAATAATGCTCATAGACAAGTATGTATGTTTGGTAATACCTGAAGTGTATTAAAAGGTTGCTTGCTTGCCAGTAAAATTCTTGATAATTCCACTTTTTAAAGATGGAAAAGCTAAGCACTTAAGAATTTAAAATTTGCGGCTCCTTTCGGTTGTGATAGTGAATTTGAAGTTACTCTTTTGGAAAAAGAACTCAGCCTGCAGAACCTGTGATAAGGAAGGGAGATGGGCTTGTTTAGAGAGACAGCAAGACTAGAATCTCCTGTCATCCCTTATAAAATATTAGTAGTGAACTTCCAAGTTAAAAATACATTTTTAGCGTTGGGGTGAGGAAAATGAGCTGGACAGAGTTTAAACAGGCCAAGATTTCTTCTTAGTGGATGAGGCCAGCATGTTAGCATCCCAGATGCTGCTAACCATGTAGAGCTTGTGATGCCAGCAAATTATTCAACAATAAAAGTAGTTGTGGGGGAAGGAATGATCTCAGTCCTACCTCCTATGAAGTTTTTTTTAATAAGGTATCAATTTTAAATGATTAGGCAAATGTAGAGAAATATGCTTTTTTTCCGCTATTCTCAGCCTGTCTTGGTAGATTGTAATCTCTGTGTTCTTAGCTTCCTGTCTCTACTGTCAGCACAGAGGAAGCAGGGTATACCAGATGTCTGGTTGTAGTTGTGGCTCCTTTATTGCTTCAGCTTCTTCACAGCTGTTCTTGTGATCCTTAATGCCTACTGAGAGGAGTGCTTTAGTTGGTGACAGGCTCAGCCAGTCTTCCTGATTTGTTCTAGAATGCAGTGGCCACAGCTGGTAATGAGGAGTTCAGTAGTATTTAGGGCTCTAACGCATCTTGGGGCAAGGGGTATGGCCCCTCTTTCAGGCTCTTCCAAGAGATTAAGCTTATCTTCCAGTCTTAACTCCTGTCCTGCTTTCATTTTAACTCTCTTGACAGGGAAGGGGTTCTTCTATCTTTTGTGGTCTCAGTTTTAAATCAGCATGGTATCATTTTTGTAAAGCTATGCCTGAAGTTTGATGAATTAACTTTAGAGGTGACACCATGCGTGTCTGGTAGAAATATGGTTTGTATAAAATTGTATAATCCTCATTGTGCAGAACATGAAGAAAGGGATAAATATAGCTTTTTGCCAATAATCTTTGTAATAAGGAGCTTAGAATGTGATCCTATTATTTGAATTTTCCTTGCCTTACGATACATTGTTTAGTACTATGCTACAGAATAGTATAAGCATACTACAAATTCAAACTCATTTTTGGACAAAGTGAGGCTTAGATCTTTTAAAGAAAAAACGTACACAAAGGTGAGAGAATTGTAATATCAAGTACTCAGAATCATTCAGTTTTATATACTGTGTGAAAACTAATGGACATATTTTATTATTTTATTTTACTAACTGTAGGAAAAAAATTAAGTGATGAAAGTGACAAAAACATTAAAATATCACTGTGTCTTCCTATTTGTACTAAGAAGATCTTTCTATTATGTCTTCCTTTGTTCATTTACTGCTTTGTGGTCTTCTCAAAAGGAAAACTTTTGGCTAATGCAGTCACATAGTTTGGAAGATTTCTGTTTGCTCCAGATGTTGGAGAGACTCTATTCCTTTTTCCAGCATCTGAGTTTAAAGATAAATGGTGTTTTTGTAAAAATAATACTATTGTAGAATTTTTATAGTACTTCTGGAGAACAACAAAGAGTGTTTCTTAGCATCCCTGTGAAGTTTCTAGCAACTATAATTGTCCTAATTTTGTAAAAAAACAAACTAGTTAAGTCAAATTTATCTCTAATAGCAGACTAAAATCTATTCTCAGTTCTAGGTAGGTAGTCTAGTGCTAAGTCTGCTCTTATAACGCAAATATGTTTTGTCTCTTTTGGGTCCCATATGGCTCTTTCCTCCCAGCGTGTCAAACTACCCTCATCACCACATCAACATAAAGCATTCAGGGACCAGACTTTGCATACTGACTTAGGTAGTGACTCCCACCTCCTGGGCTTTACCCCAGTGTGCCTATTCACATTGCTATCATGGCACCTATCTCATTAAAACTATATTTTTCTATCTGTCTTGACCCCTGCCGTCTCCTGGTCTCAATAGTGCTGACTCCTTGAGGACAGAACTTTTAAAATATTTACTTGTTTATTTTTATATACTTAGTTCTAGGCACACTGTCTTGGGCATAGTAAATACTAGATGAGTGTTTAGTAAAGGAGGGCCATGAGAGAGAAGGAGAGAGAGAGGGAGGGAGGGAAGAATGGAAGGAGAAAGAAAGGAAAAAAAGTAGGGAAGAGGTATGGAAGGGACAAAAGGATGGACGGGTCTGCCAGTTACTAGCCATGGGGTTGTTTGCCTGAGCCTCTGTTTTTCTATCTGTCAAATGGGGGAAATGACACCTACCTTTTGTGGTTAATCAGGGAGTACCTGAGAGAACCTTTGTAGAATATCCAGTATGGTTCATTATTTTCTTTCCAATCCTTCCCTTTGAGAAATCCTATACGTCCTCTAGAAGTTTTCCCAAATGTATCCTGCCCAGCCCAGTTTGAAAATTCCAAGGCTTCAGCATGTAAATATATAGGTTATACTACTTTAGACTGAATTTTAATGTTCTCTTGATGGCTTCCTTCTGATCTTTCCACGAGGGCCATGTGGTATGCCGGAGCCACCTTTTCCCATCTCCTGATCAGTGACATCCCATTGGTAGATTGAAATTGGCTTAGAAATTGGCCAACATGTTTTCCTCCCAGAGATTGGACGTTAGACATTTACCAGCACAGCACTACTCTTGTCTTTCCTGCCTCTGTCCTATAGGTGGCTCTTGGGCATGGGCACTGGGTGTCCTATTTGTGAATATCTCTTATGTTAATTCAACATTGTACATGTTGACAACAGTGATCTGACAGTAACAATGAAAAATGAAGGCAAATATATGGCAAAGACAAAGCCAAGGAATTCAAGGAGAAATATAAGTCATCCCAGGTCTCAGAAATAACTACCTTTTTAGACTAGATAATTAACAATATAGGTATCTAATTTTTAAGCACGTTGTAGATTTATTAAGACCGACTTACCTTATATAATGTCCTATAATGCTATTATCATATCATTAAATATTTCTGAATATCTTGTTTTTTTCTTTGATCCACTCATTCTTTTGAATAATCCCTTTTTGTCTGTCTTAATACTTTACATTTTAACAAAGGCTAACTCAACCATTCTTAACAAGCATGTAGTCAGTCCATGTCTTTGACCCACCAAAATGAATTGTTAAAAAAGGTCTTTTACATTTCAATTTATTTGTGGATAAGAGAGTTTTATTGCTTTTCCTATAGAAAGATAGATGGAATTCCTCTTTATTCCTTGAGGGCCTTTTAACCATAGAAAAGTAGTGGGCTGATTACTAAAGAACCTGAAAATTTCCTGCCAATAGAAACAAATAAAATGTAAAAAAATCCATTAAGTTCATCATCCTTGCCTGTACTTTCATACATATAATACGTTAGAGTTTATACAAGGCTTACAACAGAACAGAAATGATACCACATATTAAACACTTAGCAGGTGTCAGTTTTTGAGTGAAGTGCTCTACATATTCTATTATCATTTTATTCTCACAACCACCTTTGGAAATTTCTAGAGCAGATATCATCCTCCCCATTTGACAGATGAGAAAACTGAGGCCTAAGGCTTTTATGATTTGCCGAGTAATCTAGTTACTAGATTTACAAAACTACCAGACATTCCCTTTGCTGCTGTACATGGAACTGAATTATGGGTTCTGAGCGTTTCTGCTTCTTTCTAGATGTGTGGACTTGTGCAAGCCACTTAACCTATCTGTCTCACTTTTCTTGCTGTGTGATGAGGGTAATAATCTACCTCATAGGCTTATGTGACTGTTAAATGTAATAGCATGTGTACAATGCCCATTACTTAGAAGTGCTGCACATAAGCTTTCTACTCTTGTAATTGTCATGGTTGCTGTTATAAGGAAGTTTTCCAGTAGTGTCTTTCTTTCCTCATTTTAGTTCTTAACTATCCATTAAAAAAAGCTTTTAATTGATGGAAGGAAGTTAGGTTGCTGTAGTAACACAATTGTTTTGCATTCCACGTTTTGGAAACACACCCTAAGATGACCCCCAGTGAGTCGTGCCCGTGTATCGTCTACCACCCTTGAGCAGTGAGTGGAAGTGTGACTTGCTTCTAGTGAATAAGACTTGGTAGAGGTGATGGGTTATCCCTCCTGTGGATTATGTTATATTATGTAAGACTTTCTTAGTGGACAGGAATACCAGATTCTCATGCTGGCCCTGAAGAAGTGAGTTGTCACGTTGGGCAACAGAGAAGACCACCATGTGGCATGGAGCTGCAGAAACCTCTAAGACCTGATGGTGACCCCCAATGATATTCAGCAAGTGGATAGGGACCTCAGGAACTGGATGTTCCCACTACCACATGAACTTGGGAGAGGACCCCAAGCTCCAGTGATGAATGCAGACTGGCCGATACCATGACAGCCTTGTGAGAATTTGAGCAGAGGACCCAATAGGCTGTGCCCAAACTGTGTTGTTTTAAGCCACATGTATTGTCACATTTGTGGTACTTCGTTACACAGCAGCTGATATGAAATACACACATCTGTTCAAGTTTCTGAATACATGTCTAACTGATTCATTTTTGCCACATTAGAATTCAACATTAATGTATATTTTAAATTTCATTTGTAGTTAGAGCAAAATAAAAGCTAGTTTATTCACGTTTTAAAGGGTAGTAATAATTTTTAATTACTGACAGATTTAAAATGTGAGATTACAGAGCTAAAACAGAAACTTTTCGAATCAAAGACATGTTACTCTAACCCTTTTCTTTTATGGATGAGAAAACTGAATCACCTTTACCCTACATTCCATTGCCTCTGTGCATTATGAAATTTTCACTGAGATTTTTATAATATTCTTTTTATTGTTTATGTATAGAAATGAGGAAATGCCCAAAATGGCATTGTACAAATACAAAAAAAACTTTAATGTTAGCCAGAGCCCTGCCCATCACAGAAGATCACCGATAGTTGCCAGAGTGGATACAGGCATAGACTTACCAGGGGATCATCCATATTCACTGTCTGGTGCCATCGGTCATGCCATCCCTCTTCTCATGGGCTATCAATAAATTGGCTTCTGATGTAGGACTGGGAGACCCAAGTTTAATAAGTTTATTTGGTGTGTACTGTAGAGGATGCGGTATTTAGTTGAGTCGATGACTCACTATGCCTGTAGAATAAGTAGAAACTCTACACCTTGCTATGTAAGGTCCTTCCTCAGTGATCAGGCCAATCTACTGCTTCAGCTCTGTGACCCTCTGCTGCAGGACTCAAACTTTCTTTCCAAGGGAGATTGGCCTTAAAATTTCCACCTCTGGGTTTTGTTCACACAACTCACTACAAGTTTAAACTCTGATCTTCCGTCAGACAGGGAAGCTCGAGTTCTCCATTGCTCCATCTCCACTCATATCAACACACTGGCATGCCCCATTTGATTTAGTGCTGAAATCAAACAACCACACACACACACACACACACACACACACTCTCTTTTACTCTTGGCTCCCTAAATAGACTGTAAATTCCTTGAGTTTAGGGAAGAGTGTCCTATACCAATTTTTATCCTCCACTGTATTTAGTAATGTGCCTTGATAGGTATTAATTTGATGTTTGATTAATTAATTAATTGGTTAGTATGGATAGGAAGTGGGTAATGGATATAATTAGAGGGCTGATAACGGGAACGTATCACAGTTGATGGGAAGTGGGAAGTTGGTAATAGCTGTAATTAGAGACCTAGTAACAGGAGCATTTCAGGAAAGGGATGCTGATGGGAAGGTGAGGCCACAGGGAAGAACTGACAAGAGAAGAGGCATTGAGGCTGAAGGGCTGAAGAAATATCCCACCAGTGGTGTGGGTGGGGCTTTGTGGTTTTGGAATTGGGAGAGTAGGATGTTTCTCTGACAACCTCAGCAGCAGAAAAATGTGTTGTGGTTTGTATATGATTTGTTTCTTCCCTCACATCTATCTATATGTATCTATGCAAGTATCTATATATCTGTGTATCTATCTGTGTGTGTGTCTCTCTCTCCCTTTATCTATCTATCTATCTATCTATCTATCACTATAATATCCTTGAGATATACTCCATCAAGATTATAGAGCATTTATATTCCTCTTCCTAAGAGTAACCTTACCCCCTGGTTTCTAGATCCAGAGTGTTAATTTGAAGATAATAAAGGGAGAAATGGACCGTGTAAAGAACTAAAATCTAGAAAAAATTATTTTAAGCTTACCTTTCTGGAATGAAATAATTTGAATGTGAGACTGAATATCCCTAATTTAAAATATGTTGACTATTAAATGTTTATTTTAAGCAAGTATAGGGAAGACATCAAAGTAATTAAAATGGTGTGGCTACTGGGAGAGTACACAAGAGGCTGCACCCTCCAATACTGGGGATCTTCAACAGAAGACTTTCCCTTTCTTTTGCACTTTTTTTCTTTCTTTTCCTAATTGAAATGACCTACCTTTGTTACTATTGAACATCGTTCTGTTCTTAATTCCAACTTGTAGGGGTTGTTTGAAACTGTGTCCGACCCTCTAAGCCCTCAAGTTGGATGTCAATACAGCCTTAATAAGCATTCTTTGTTTTCTCATCATCCAAGTCACCCTTCAAAATACCAGCTGTATCAGGCCCCAGAAAACCTCATTGGATGTCCCTCAGTAAATTGATAACTTTCCCAGAGCTGTGCCCATCTGTCCTGCCCCTATAAGTTGATAGTGCCTGAATGTACTCAGTGAATCTTGGTAGAATATTATCCTTTCTCAGTTTCCTATATCTTTATTTAAGTGTTATAGTTGTCATAAGCATACCTATTCATGAATCAGAAATGCTGTATAACGACATTTTTTATTTACCATATAACCTTGTGAAATAACTCAGTAGTTCGTGAATTAAAGAGCTCATCAACCCGAACTCTGAACTACTTAGGACTCTTTAGAGCTGATGCAAGATATGTTTAGGCTTATTAACTGTCTATATAAGATATGGATGGATGTACTGCCTATTAGTCCCTCAGGTTCTCATCTATGTAATGGGGATACCAAATAGCATTTAGCTCTTAAGATTGTTAGGTGCTTTAAGTGAGATCATGTACATACACTGCTTAGAACAGCCTGGCATATATGCACGCTATATAAATTTTAGTTTTTTATCATTAGGTGATTTGAAGTGGTCAAGGTAAATGTGACTGATCATTTTTAGGTCTATATTTGTTTATTGAGGCATAATTTATATACGATAAAATGGATAATTTTATATGTGCAGTTTGATGACTTTTGACAACTGTATACACTCATGCAATTCACATTCCAATTAAGGTATAGAATTTAAATCACCCCAGAAAATTCCTTGTGCCTCTTTACAGTTAACCACATCTCCCAGAAAACAAAATCATTCTGATTTCTATCATCAAAGGTTAGTTTTGTCTGTCATAGAACTTCAGATGAATGGAATTATAGCATATGTACTCTTTTGTGTCTTGCTGCTTTTCTGTGTCATATTTTGGACCTTCACCTGTGTTGTTACATGTGCTGAGTGTCATTTCATTATATGAATATATAATTTGTTTATCCACTTTTCTATTGATGAACATTTGGGTTGTTTCCAGTTGGGGGCTCTTAATGAAGCTGCAGTGCATATTCTTGTATACATCTTTTTGTGGATATATGTTTCCATTTCTCTTGGGTAACACCTAGGAGTGGAATCACCGGATCACAGGGTAGGCACATGTCAGCTCTTAAAGAAACTAACATTTTCTAAGATGGTTTTTACCATTTTCATATTCTTTCCAGCAGTGTGCGAGATTCCCAGTTGTTCCATGTGTTTACTGATCTCCATCTGTCATTTCAGCCGTCCTCATGGGTGTGAAGAGGATCTCATTATAGTTTTCATTTCCATTGTTTCCCTGTTGACAAATGAAGGAGAGCTTCTTTTCATGTGCTTGTCGGCCATTCATACATCTAACTTTGTGAAGTGTCTATTCAACTCTATTGCCAATGTTTAATTCATTTGCTTTCATTATTAATTATTTTAATGTAATTTGAATACTTATATAACAAATTATTTGTATATGTACAGCAGCACATTAATTATGTATTTAATCCATTTGTCAATGGGAGAAAATCACTGCCAGAGTGGTTTACTTATCCTCAAATAGACTCAGTAAAGTATCAATACCTTTGTTGCAGAGTTTCACACCAAAACCAGAGCCAAAGCAGGTGTTGTTACCATCTGAGAGTGATAATCATTTGCAGATGCTACATATGGTATCTCTAGTAACTCAGATTCTACAGTATGTAGTTCTCTCCGTTTTTACGCTTTTGTGACTTAATCATCCCCTTCCTACACTTGTTTTAATTTGTTTGTTTAAGGAGAAAAAAAAAATCCCTGTGAGAATATGAGAATAATTAGTTTCTATGAATTGGGTATTTGAAACATACCTTTTTTTTAGGTAGGGAGAGCAACTGTCTCTTTTTTGCCGGGGTGGGGAGAGCGCATTACCTTCTATGTACAATAAGGTAACTGAAATTTGAATGCTTTCATTAGCTTGTATCAGGGTCATTACAGTAGTGACAGCTAAGAAATGTTAATACATACTTAGAAAATGTGTTTGTTAATGGTTCTCAGGCAAAGAATGTGACAGAGCTGCCCCTAATTCCATAAACATAAGGCATATTAATCCCTTTAGTTGACAGGTGTTTAAATGGGCAGATTGGATGAGTAATTGGGTTGTTCTTCTAATCCTTAGCTTTGAATATAAATGAGAAATATCTCGATATTTTTATTTGTCTTCAGTAACATCTTCTAATTGATTTATTTGAAAATAAACTGTGCAGAACAGTGATTTTTTTTCAGCATCTGTTGTTCATGTGAGAAAGGTTGCAATCATAAAACATTTTTAAAAGTCCATACCTTTTAACACTCAACTCTGTTTCCAAATCCCATATGAAGGACTGGAGAAGTCATCCTCCAATGATTTCATTTTAAATAACATTAATTTTTTAAGGAAAAAAAAGAAGCTATTCCCTAGGAAGAAGATGAATTCCTTTGGAGGCTGCTCTGTGCCTTATATGCCCCCAGGATACAATTTAGTGTTCTACGGTGACCCAAAAATTTTAAGGCAGTTTCCAGAAGAGCCTAATATGCTCTCAAGAGGCAACACCTGTCCTGGAAAGACCCGGCTCAATATTCCTCTTTACTTGATGACAGTGAGAGAAATTACTTAACATTTTAAAGAGTGGGCTGATATATTTCTGAACCTTTCGTTGCTGTCTCTCATCTGTCAGTGTGATGAAGGATTGGGAAGAAAAATTAGAGTCAGTGAGAATTGTGGCAGGAGAGATATGGGAGACATTTTCTAGAGCAATTTAGGACGAAAAGTTTGGAAAAAAAGTTGAGGAATTCTTCAGTACCAAATGGGGCCAACAAGCCAAGAAGCTCACAAAAGGTCAGCACCTTAAAAACTGACAATGCAGCCAGTACCTCACAGTAAAGCCACAGTGAATGAGAGAAGGGCAGTGGGGACTAGGGGCAAGGAGGTCAGGTCATAAAATGTGGTACCATGTCCACAGAGACCCCAGGGCAGGGAACATCTGAGTAGCCGAATTACGTATATATATTTTTTCCCCCAAGAGGCTGAAAAAAATGCACAACCGAAAAGTTGAGAATTATGTCTTATTTGGTGGACTTACTGAGGACTTAAGCCCAGGAGAAAGCCTCTCAGATAGCTTTGAGGGATTGTTCTGAAAAGGTAAGGGAGAAGCCAGGATATATAGGAATTTTTGCAAAAAAAAAAAAAAAAAAAGACAGGTAGTGGATCATCAAAAGATTACTGCTAATTGAAGGAAAAACAGACATTTCAAGTGGATGAATTTAGTGCTTTTCTATGTATGGGAAGATGCAAGAGTGTGGGTTTAATGAAATAATTTCTTTTATATGAACCTTAACTGGGCCAGTTTGGGCCGGTATCCTGTTTTCCTCCATCCTGAATCCCCTCAGGGTGCACCTTTGTGGGTGTCTGCAGAGGCTGATGACTTGATGGTCCAAACATCCTTTGTTTATTGATAAGGCAGGTGACATTCTTTGTCCACAGGGCCTTTCTATATTTTATGCCCATATATGCCATCATTTGTATAAGCATTTGACAACTTAGTTCATGCAGACAACTGTGCAAATTTTTAATTGATTAGCGTTTGTAATGTTAACAAATGTTAATGTTCTATTTTGAGTGGATTTTATCTATTTTATGTGGAAAAATGATGTGACCATGTTTGGTCATGGTTGATGGGTGCTCCTGGAAGAAGGAGCCATATCTCTTCATTTTTGTATTTTTTGGGTCTGATGCCATCCTTGCTTCTAGATACACAAGGAACATCTGTTGATGAAATAAATTCAGATTCAGGACCTTTCTACCTGACTTGGCTACTTCTTAATAATGACCTTTCTTTTCTTTTTTCTTCTGGCTTTATTGAGATGTAATTGACATATACTACTGTATAGGTTTAAGGTGCACAGCATAATGATTTGACCTACATACATCATAAAATGATGACCACAATAAGTTTAGTGAACATCTGTCATCTCATAAGTATACAAAATAAAAGAAAAAAAATTTTTTCATTGTGATGGGAGCTCAACAATTTTTGTATATAAAGTACAGCAGTGTTAATTATTTTAATCATGTTGTACATTACATCCCTAGTACTTACTATAATGATAAGTATTATATCTTACTATAATTATTATATTTATAATTATAATTGTACTTATAATAATATTTATAAGTATAATTATGACATTATAATTATAATTATTATTAATAGTGATTTTTCTTGATAGAATGCAGTAAACCCTTTTTCTGAAATTCTAAGTGCATCCACAGTGTTGCTACATTTGTTTACCTCCTTTGCTGCTGTAAATTGCTTTTCTAATGCAAAAAGATTACCTATGGCATAGCAAGACAAGAATCTTTGGAATGCTTGTTTCCACCTACTGGTATTAAACGACCTGGCAGTACAGAAAGGGACAAGTTAGGAAGAACAGTAGATTTTCAGAATATTATTTACATTTTCTTGCAAGTGCCTTTGATGTGGTCTTTACTTTTCAAAAAAGTCATTCACCTTCATAAACTCTCAGGTGAGTTTTGAACCAATTTACTTTTCCAACAAGAAAGGGAACCTTCCAACTTGAGAAACTTAAAACAATAGAAAATAAATGTATAACAATCACTTTGCAGTACCTTGAAACTAACACAACATTGTAAATTAACTATACGTCAATAAAAAATATTTAAAAACAATAGAAAATAAAATTCTCAAGTCTGTTCAATAAGACTGGGAAATATTTTCCCAATTCACTTTTCAGCTATGTGATTAATTTAGTTTTCTTGAAATTTGTAATCCTTTTACGCTAGGTTCCACAAATGTTTAAAGAGCTGGAATACTAATGGCATTAAACTGTTGTGTTTATTTTGGATTAGTTCAGTTTAATTATAATCTCAGCCTGTTCTAATCCGTTTTATATTTTTATTCAGCCATTAATCTGGTATTATACCCAGATAATTATGACACTCCTTAATATGAAAAAAAATTCAACTAATACTTTGAAGAGTGTAAGACTTTGTATCATAATTCTCAGGCTCAGTGATACTGATTTCTTTATTCTCAAATACTAGTGAATACAACCATTACTTATTCCTGTACATTTTGCTTAGGTTCATGAAATTATAGTACTTTGTTTTCATATTGGTGAAAATACCAGTGCTGTTCATTAGCTATAAACTGGAACACGAAAGTGCAATGTGGATCCATCTGGCTTTGGAACCTTGGCATCAGAATGTTTTAGCTATCATTTGCACTTCACAGC
This sequence comes from Eubalaena glacialis, assembly GCF_028564815.1. Taxonomy (NCBI): domain Eukaryota; kingdom Metazoa; phylum Chordata; class Mammalia; order Artiodactyla; family Balaenidae; genus Eubalaena; species Eubalaena glacialis. The sequence goes on along the minus strand of NC_083731.1, from coordinate 13,848,164 downwards.
CAGGGAGATGTTCAACCTACACACATCTAACTGGAAGGTAGGCATTGGCTCTATATTTATTCTCAATTTTCTTTGGAATGTTTTATGAGTTTTAAAAAGGCATGTGTTCTTTTCAGGTAAAAGAACATACAATATAAGAAAACAACACTACAACTTATTTAAGCCTAGTGTGTTTTCCTGAATCAGGGGGTGGGGATAGTGCAGATCTCTGAGTCAGATAGAAGTGCACCTCAGGTATTTAGCATCTTTGTTGTCAGAGGTTACTCTAAATAGACTTTTGATTTGGACCATCCATACTGTTTTCTTGGGATGTGTGGAGGAGAGACGAAAATGGATAGGAAGTCCCCTGTGTTCTCAGATTGACTCATTAGGTTGACACTTATTAAGCCTTTTCTGTAGACAAGATACATACACAGCTGTACTTGAAGTAGAGTTTTCTTGTTCTCAACGGAAGTTGCATCCTAATAATTATTCTCCGCTTCAGCCTCTAGATATTTGTATTAACATTCTACAATGTAGTGAATTTAAAAAGTGACGTTATTTTAAAGTGTTTGATTTTAAATCTAGGAATATCTTTAAAACGGATATATTTGTTAATATTGAAACTCACTGCAATAATTTGTTAATATTGAAACAAAATATTCTTTGTGAAATTTTGAGCTTAAAAGGGAAGAGCTGTTTATAAAGTTTCTATCAATTTCACGTGATCAAAGATAAACCATAATTTTTCTCTTCAGCGATAAATCCTTATATACTTCTACGGGGGGTGTAGCACAGTGGTTAAGACATTAGTCTTGGCTCTTGAATAGATTGGGATCATATCTTTGCTCCGCTGTTCACTACCTGTTTATATTTAGGCAGCTTTATAAAACCTTGTTTGTTTGTTTTTTTTAAACTGGTAGAATGGGAATCATAATAATATTCACCTGAGAGAGTTGTGTTGCTTCAATGAACAGGACGGGGTGTGAAGTGCCCCATATCAAGCACGTATTAGGAGCTCAATAAACGTTCATATTTTATATCTCAGACCTAGCACAGTGGCTTGCACATGCTCAAATTATTTATTGAATAAATAAGTCCTGTGGGGTTCTGAGAACAAAATTGATTCTGAAACACCTGGCTGGATAGGTTATATTCGCTTTGGTAATCTATTAAATGCATTCGTGAGTAAAGTGCTAATTACTTAAATCAGTAAATAAGATTTTTGATGACCTAGCAAGATCAAGACACCGTGGGGCATGTACAGCAGAGTAAGAAGCTGTCCTTGTCTGTAGGGAACTTACGTTACTTTCTAGGTGTGGAGGATAATACCTGAACATTTGAAAAGTTTCAGAGTAATATTGAATTCAATAACAGTTGAATGATTAATGAAAATGATTTGAAAAAAAAAGATTCTAGTAAGTGCTGGAGATAATGAGAATCTTAGGCGCTAAATGAAATTTCAAGCCTCAGAATTCAGGTAAGATTTAGTTACAACTCAGAACTTCAATATTGATAACATTTGGGATTTTATGCATTTTTAATACTGATAATGGTAAGTATGTTCTATCCTCCCCCCCCCCCGGTATTCATATTTCAAAGTATATAGTGTATAAATAAAGTACAATATTTATGTTTCACTGTATGAGGACCAACATGGCCTATTGGATACACAACAATGAATGAAAAATGTTCCCTAACCTGGAGCATATTGTACAAGTACGCATGTAACTTAACTGTGAGATGCAATATAAGTTCATTCAACTAACGTATACTAAGTAAGGAAAGAAACTGAGCATCATTTTTATGTGTTCGTTACTGAACGGACAGTGTGTTTACTAAGGATGCAAAGGTGAAAAAGATGTAGATCTGACCTCGAGGAGAGAGTCCCTGGTGGCACAATGGTTAAGAATCCTCCTGCCAGTGCAGGGGACATGGGTTCCATCCCTGGTCTGGGAAGATCCGACATGCCATGGAGCAGTTAAGCCCGTGCACCGCAACTACTGAAGCCCGCACACCTAGAGCCGGTGCTCCGCAGCAAGAGAAGCCACCGCAATGAGAAGCCCGCGCACCGCAAGGAAGAGTAGCCCCCGCTCGCAGCAACTAGAGAAAGCCTGCGCACAGCAACGAAGACCCAACGCAGCCAAAACAAAAAACAAAAAAAACTCTGGGAGGCCAGGGGAATGTGATACATGAGCTTCCATGAAAGAGAAACAAGAGGATTCTGAGTGAACAGTAATGACCTCTAATGGGGAAATCAGGGAAGACTTCATGAAGGAGAAGGTATTCAAGTTGAATATTGTTGGGAGATTATCTCAATGAATTCCCCAGATTGGAGATGCTTGTTCACATCTGATATGTGCAGAATTATATGGGGAATCCTGCACAGAATACTCTATGCTTTAGTATTCAGCTCCTAGCACTGTGTCTTATTATAGCAGGGACTAATAAATATTTGGTTGAATAAAAAAATATTGCATTTATATTGTGCATAACAGAAGCACATTGAGGTTAGAAAAATACTGAACAGTAACTCCTAGTTCTCGTTTATCTTTGTATCCCCTACGGTGCCTAATACAGTGTTTTTTGCACATTGTTAAGTGCCCAAATATTTGTTAAATGTATGACTGCTGGGTGCAGGGTGTTGATAATTAGGCTTATGTGGTAAGTAAGCATGTCAGAGTTTTCCCATGGCTGCTATGTCAGAGCATATGGTAAACTTCAAAATGCGTTTGTCATTGTGCACTGGCACAAGATGAGATATAGATCAATTAAAAAATAATAATAAATAGGAACTTCTCTTTATTGAATGCTTCTAAATTTCTATGTGCTGTGATAAGCATTTCATATGAATCATCTCTGATCTTTAAAATGATTTGCAAGTAGGTCTAGCTCTGTTTTACAGATAATGGAATTAGACATCAAGAAGTGAACTGACTTATTCAAGGACACAAAATTAGTAAGACCTGAAAATGAGTCTAGAAACAGAAAGCTCCTAAAAGAATTCATTACACAAAATAGAATAGTCTATGATAATATAGTCTTAAAAACAAGTGCAAAAATAAAAGTTTATTCAATAGGTAATAATGAGGTTAATTTTAGTGGGGGGAAAAAGCTCCATTCCTACCTTAAACAGTATTTAAGTGTAAATGCCAGGTGTATTGATGTTATAGAGTTAAATGTAAAAAGAAAAAGAGGAAAAAAGTAAAAAAGATATCATAAAAGCACCACAAGTTTAATATTTTTTGTCACATTCGTATGTAGAAAGATATTCTGTATATAATATCTGTAAAAAGAACAACAATGAAAATAATGATGGATTTGACTATGTAAATATTTACAGCTTCTATAAATCAAAAGAATCAAAAGTTGAAAAGCAAATGACAAATTGTGAAAAACACAATATATGCATTAGTAGGTCAAGATTCATGATACTATACAATGTAAGTGTTTTATAAATCAATAAGAAAATTATAATTTCTCAATTAAATATAGGCAGAAGAAATGAACAAGCAGTTTTCCAAAGAAATGCAAATTGACAATGTATATGTAAAGACATGTACAACCTCACTGATACTCAAAGAAATAAAAATTAAAGCCATAAGGAGATGCCTCATATTATCTACCAAATAGATAAAGATTAAAAAAAAAAAACAGAACTTTGTCCTGGGGAGAAATTGTGAAAAAAGCACTCTAATAAGGCGTTTGGATATTTGTTGCATTGTTACCTCTAAGAGTGAAAAATTGAAAAACAAATTAAATGTCTGTAATAGGAAAGTGTTAAATTATGGTTTGTTAGTCATAATTATTGTTAATCAAATTATTCCAATTATATCCAATGGAATATTAGTTGGCCACATTTAGATATAATATTTAATGGTACAGGAAGTGCCACATAACATACTATTAAACAAATAGCACATACATTGAGAATAATATCACCTTGTTAAAATAGGAATGTAGATAAAAAGACTGAAAGCAAATACATGTAAATGCTAATCATAGTTACTTTATAAAGGGCATATTTTCCAAATTCACTACAATTAAGAAATGACAGGAGAATAAAACAATAAATCTTAAAAAAATTAGTAGTGAGAAATGCTTTGCTGCACAATTTGAAATTTTATGTGAACCTTGGAGCTCAAAGCTAGGAATGAGGATATTGAATTTCTGGATTGAAGCTCTTTGACCTCACTGCCAGAGAACACACAAACCATCATTGGTGAGATTTAGGCAAAAGAAGCAACCAAGTGAAGCCAACTAGAGTTCAAGACTAAAACTGAGATGCATGATAAGTTATTCCAGAACAATCAAATAAAACTTATTTTTTAAAATAATAATCTACATGTTGATGATCTTAGCTAGTTTCAAAATTTAATGAAAGGCAAAAGATTTCATTTGGGGAAGATTAGAATAAAAATCCCCCCAACATGGAAAATATTTTAAGACCTAAATAGGCTGAAATGGGGAGAAAACCATTCTAAGCAAAGGCAAGATATTTGCAGAGGCTCAGATGGGTGAGGTAATAGGGCAAATTTGGGGACTGCAAGAATTTTGGTGGGGCTGGAGCCAAGAGGTTGGGGTGGAGAGAATGGTAGGAGATGAGTCCAAAAAGTGAGCAAGGTCTGATTCCTGTGTTGAGCCAAGATTTCATCTTGCAAAGTACAAGAGCCAATTTAGGTTTTATGGAACAGGAGTGACACACTCCGATTTATGTTTTAGAAAGGCTGCTTCACTACCAACCTGGAAGAGGGATTGGTGGGAACTCTGATTACGGGCAGGATGATCAATTAGCCACTGCAGATGTTCAAACGAGAAATAATAAAGACAAAAACAAAGGACGTGGCAGTGGGGATGGATAGAAGATGGATTTGAAATGTAAAAAGTGGTAGAAACAACAGGGCTAGGTGGTAAATGAATAAGGGAGGGGTGAGTGAGAGGAAGGAAGAAGATGACTTGAAGTTTCAAGGTTGGATCACGGTGGTGGTGGAGCTCTTTCTACAGACAGGAAATGTAGAAGGAGAAACGGATTAGGAAACAGAAAGGTGTTGGACTTGGTCAAGCATGAGGAATTACTAAGAAGAGAGGTTCAGCAGTGGACTAAAAATGTCTTTAGAGCCCAGGAAGAAAATCTAGATCGGAGATAAAGATTCTAAGGCAAGGGCGGGAATGAGAGTACATCCTAGGGAGAGTTTTTGTGGAAAAGGGGGTGGCTGATATCATTGTGAGAAACATTGACATTTAGAGAATAAGATGGATTTAGAAGATACTTAGATAGAAATGGTCAGGCGTAATGGCCAGAGGGCTAAGAGGAGCATTAAGAGAATCTATTATAGAAGTCATAAAAGAGATTTTCTACAAGAAGAGAGTGTGAAAAGCCACAGAGATGATGAGTGAGAAAAGTATGGTTTTGACTGGATCTCTTTCTTGCAGTAATTTGTAGGCACTCAGTAGAAACATCTCCAGCTCAATTTGAAAGGGAGTTTTTATAGAAAATAAATCCCATTAAATCCTACAAATTTCCAATTCATAATATGTTTTTCATATGTAAATTATATGTATATATGTAAATATAAGCCTTAGACATAGTGTTTAATCAATATTTACTGAATAAACAATTGAAGAAAGAAAGTACAAAAAATGCAGTATCCCCTCATCCCACCTTTTTCCAAGTCCCTCTCTCTCTTTCTTACTGAGAGTGAAAATGGACTATCTTTGTTTCAGGCCCAGAGAACATGTCCATCAATGCACTGTGGAGACATGGACACATGAGCATGTTACGTGAGCCCACTCTTATTTGAAGGGCCTTTTGAAGGGATGTTCTCTGTGTTTCACTCTCACCATCAGCTGACATTGTTTTTAATTGGAATTTGGGATTCCAGCCTCGGACTCAATATTGCTTCATCTTTTCATGAATATTATTCACTGATTAGGCAAAGTGTTTCTTAAATTTATGAATAACAGTATCTTGAACACTTCTGAAAATAAAGTCATCTGGAAATAAAGCAAATGGGTATGCACAGTATGAACTTCAATAGGTGAAAGCATACAATTTTATCTTTAGAATGAGCAGCAAAAAACCTGGTACCACGGGGCATGAAGGATAATCTTAGTACATGTGGTCAGAGAAAATTGGGGGTGAAAGAGATGGAAAAACCAATGCATTATCTTGTTCAATATCACTGAAGAATTTTCAAACCATCCATTAATTCTTGCAGAATTTTAATTTTGAGAATTTATAGAGGATATTGCAGCAAAGCTTAATTTTCAGAAGGAATCTTTACTATTTAATTTCAACAGCATTCAGGTATTCTCTGCATGTTTGGTTTTGTTTTACTTCTCAAATCCTTCTTGAATTGGCTTATGAAGGTTACAGTTGTGCAGATGATATCGTATTTGGTGGATATTGAAAGCCTGAATATATGTCATGGGATAATTGTTATGATTTGCGTTTGGGGTCTAAATCCATCTCTTAAGATTTGTAAACATCATCAGACTAGAACCTTATCAGCTATTGATGCCCCATATAGTTGTCCTTTGAATATTTTGGATCCTGTTGCTGACTAGCATTTGATTTACCAAAATCCATGGTGGAATTCCTTTCTTCTAACAGCTAGCTTTTGGTAAGATGAAAAATAGACTGTTAGAGCTTAGGTTTCAATTATGAATGCATATCATGTTTGCAATTATGTTAAACACAGCAACAAAGTGTTACATAAATTAAACTGGACAATAGCCAAATTTCCTTCAGAGGATGGCAAAGTCAAAAAGTAAGAAAGACTTAGTTTTGCTTATTTTGTTACAGTTCTTCTAATTCTCTGCTAATGGCCTTATTTAATCCCAGTCCTACCTTTAAGAAATGAGGTATTTTAATAATATGTATTAAGGAGATAAATTTAAAAAAATAAAATTTTCACATAGATCATTTTTTTCAGAGAGAAAATTTATTTCATTGTGGCTTACCAAGTGTTAAATATAGCAAATTAAGACATGATTTTAAATCACTTTTCTCCTTAGTTGATTAGAATAGTGGAATTTTAGAGTTGGAAGGGATCTTAACATCATTTAGTCTGACCCTTTAATTTGTGTATGCAAAATATGGGGTCCCAAAAGGTATATTTACACAAAGCCAAATTTTAGCTACTTTCATGATTTCAATTTCAACTGAAATCCCTTGATTCATGTTTCAGTATTCTTTCTCAGCCCAGTGCTACTTCTTGCTGAGTAAATATGGGCTTGTTTTCATTTTGCACAGAATTGACTCTTAGGTGTTCCAAAAAATTAGTGTGTTTTATAAGAAGTGATGGAGCCTTTCTTAGAACCCTGTGATATTTGAGCAAGAAAGTAAACTCCCCCTCCCTTAAAAAAAAATACACACACAACCCCAAACATTACTTGAGGATTCAACAAATTTTATTTTTCTTAACTGAGCCTTCATAGTTATAAATAATTAACTACTCAAAAAGGTAGATTTAAAAATAGAATATTCTATACATAACTTAAAAAACTCAGGCTGGGATATTTCTGTCTTGCAATTATGGTTCTTTAGGGAATGGGGTGACCTGCTCAACCATTCTGAATCTTCTCACAGTGTAACATTAATCAGAAAATTACAGCTCCTTAGGAAAGTTGTCTGGGAACATGATGTTCAGTACAGATGGGGTGGGAGCAGATGAGGAGGGGGCAGAGTCATCTGATTCCTTTGCCTGGGAAATCTCAGGAATTGGTGAGGAGCTCCCAAGTCATGTTGATGAAAAGGACACAGTATAATACAATTCTTAAGCCTCCCATAGCCCAGTGATGCACTTCCATTATCCTCTTGCTAAGCTACAGCAATTTTCATTGCCTTTTAAAGGAAAGAAAAAATAAAGTGCTCTGCTTTTATTTGGAATGAAGGGCACACCGTTTCCTGAACACTGTCTTTGCTGGTCTGCCTAATGAAGCAGCTTAGGTACCACGTGACTGGAATAGCCTGAGTTGGGGAAAATAAGACCAGCTTGCATAGCTGTCGAGATGCGCATGTGGGCACAGAAGACCTTTGATTGGCTTTAGAAAATAGTGGTTGATGTTCTCTACGGATCTTGCAAGAGAATCTTGCTGATAAAAGACATGTTTCATTTACGCCACTTCTTCTGTTACTGGCAGCCCTGCAAATGATCTGGAACAGGTGGGCATACCAATAAGCAAAGAATGTGCTTTATAGTCTGTCATACTCCACTTATCTTATTTTGATGAAGATGTATAAAGAGAAGATCTCATTTGTACTTGATCTTGTGTTAGGAATCTGTAAAGCACTAACAAAATAAAAGGGACAGTTTCTCTTTGCTAATAAGTCAGTTGACTATTAAAATTGAGAATAATTTTCATGCAGTTTCACAGGACAGTTTTTCATTGATGGCAGTCATCATTTGGGGCAGGAGAGGGAGATGCCGTCTATCAAAAACAGATAAAGAAAAGCCACACCACAGCCTGTTGTTTCCGCTATTTTGGATGATCGCGCTTGTGCGCAAATGAAATCACGACAGATTCATTTATATGAAATGGCCATTGCTGATCTCCTTGCCAGAAACTAGATTGCTTTTTTATTTAGGAGATTTGCAAAGCAGTCCTTGGCTTTTTTAGTTACTGGCAAAATGGCACCTGGCCAAACTGCCTCTTTTCATCCAGTTGGTGTTGCCAATATCTTGGGATGCATGCATTAAAATACATTTGCAGTCAACTGAAAAAAAGTATTTTTCTCTCTTAAATTTTTTAATCATTTTCAGAGTTGGATTGGGGGATACCGTATTTAGCGTAATACTAAGATTAATAGCTGGAATGGTACAAATTTTGCAGTCAATAAGCGGAGGGTTATGATGTTAAAAAACAACAACTTATGGATGGTTTTTTTCGTTAATGGCATTTACCATTATCAATCATCTCTGAAGTGCTTAAAGTATTTTCATTGCTGGTTATGCAGGCCAAATTTATCGAGCAACTGAACTCAATAACTTGATTGGAGAACATAAAGGTATTAGGTCGTCACAAAGAAGAATCCTCTTTTAGAAGAGTAAACTCACCAAGTGTGTTTTTGGATAGCTCATTTACTGATTTCCACCGTCCTTAGAGGGCCGGCCTGCTTGCTTATTAGCAGAGGCATGGGGCTACTTTTCTTCTGCCAGCTCACATTCATAAATTCTTAGCAAGAGACAGGAATTAATAGAATTATTATCAGATCCGTGAATATGTTTTGTAGTTTTATTTTGCAGTTTGCTTCTGCTCCTTCTTTTTTTTTTTCTTTTGATGGAGTGTTTATTTTTTTTAAACATCTTTATTGAAGTATAATTGCTTTACAATGGTGTGTTAGTTTCTGCTTTATAACAAAGTGAATCAGCTATACATATACATATATCCCCATATGTCCTCCCTCTTGCATCTCCCTCCCACCCTCCCTATCCCACCCCTCTAGGTGGTCACAAAGCACCGAGCTGATCTCCCTGTGCTATGCGGCTGCTTCCCACTAGCTATCTGTTTTACATTTGGTAGTGTATATATGTCCATGCCACTCTCTCACCCTGTCACATCTCACCCCTCCCCCTCCCCATATCCTCAAGTCCGTTCTCTAGGAGGTCTGCGTCTTTATTCCCGTCTTGCCACTAGGTTCTTCATGACCTTTTTCTTCTGCTCCTTCTTAACAGTTGTTGGTGGGCCAATAATATTATTCATTTATTGAGTGACCACTACGTACAAGATAACCTGTGTTAGGAGCTGGGCGTTCAGAGCAAAATGAACAAAGATCCCTGCCACCTTGAGCTTACATCCTCATGTACACTCTTCTTTCTTGCCCTACCTCACAGCCAGTGGAGAGAGGGAGAGGAATCAAACAGTGAAGATAAACACATCAACTTTTACTACTGATGAAGCTGATTAGTGAATATGTCTTTCAGTTTGGCAGCCCAAAGGGCCTTGCTAATTAATATTTTACTCCTTTATTAGACTGTAAGGTCCATGAGAGGTGGAGCCATATCTGTTTTGTTGGCCACCATCTACATAGGACCCAGCGTAGTGAAAAAATATAACATCATAGAACATAACATAACCTATATATGACGTGTAATATATAACAGTATAAATATATACACATATAAGTATGTTTATATGTGTATATAGAGTCGATTTCACATATATATGTATGCATATGTATAGAGACAGTCTACTCTCATTATTTGTGGTAGTTATGTTCTATAAAGTTGCTGTGAACGCTGAATTAGTGAATGCTAATTGCTCCTAGAATCAGTGAATACTAATTGCAAGTTTAGATGCCTGCAAATCTCTGGTCATGGCATTTTCATCAGCTGATCAGTACACAATCTTGTTTTATGTAAGTTTCTGTTTAAAGACACTTTATTTAATATCTATTGTGGATTCATTAACATTGAAGTCACGGCCAACAGCTCTATAACTCATACCTGAAAGGAAATTTATCTAACACACATATTTTCTCCATAAGGCACATCACAGTCTTTTTGTGCTTCTCGTGCTTAGGATACTAGACAGCACTTCAGCGCTACACTTGGGGACCATTTTAAGCAGCAAAATTACCAAGAAAAAGCACCAAACTGTAAAAACAAAAACCAAAAAACAAAAAACATGGCACTCAATAGAGCATGAAAAAGACGCTTATTTGCAGCAGGAGAGCTGAAATAAAAAGGCAGAATGTCGCCTGTTCAACCTCAGCTGGGAACATGCCCATTGGGTGACTCAGAATTTTTGCTGCTCTGAGCATTCAGTATGAATGATCGCAAGAGCACCAGGAGTATTGATCTTGGCATTACAAATAAATTTTAGCGAGTGGGTGATTTTGCAAATATGGAATCTGCAAATAATGAGGATTGATTATATAGAGACATATACATTAAATTACATCTTCTGTCTTTCTCGGTGAGTTCTGAGCTGTGGATTTAGCTCTGGATGAATTGTAATCCAAAGCTGGGAATGCAGTTTCAGGCTCAGAGCAGGGATGAAAGATAAGCCCCTCTCTCTCCAAGTGTAGGGCTCAGCAATCCAGACCTCTCCTCTCTGCCTGTATCCCGGCAAGCGCCACAAGAGATGCGAATGGTTTGGTGACTCCCAACCACTTCCCAGGAGCCCTGAATTCTGAAGTGGAGAAGAAATGGCTTGAGGAGAGGATGCAAGCAGTGACAGTGCGTGGAAACTCGAGAAAATGTACTGTTTGAACTCTCAGGCAGCCGCAGGGCCTTGCTGTCTGTTTTGGGTCAGATTCCTGTTTCTCAGCTGCAACTCCAGGCTTCACTGAGTCATCACACGCTTCAGAATCCTGCTGGCCCAGCCTCCTGGAGACCAAACTCTTCCCAGCTGACTGGTAATCCTTTCAAGGCAGGAGTGCCTTGAAAGACCCTGGTCTGCATCTCTGGAAGCCTAAAGCTTAGCACCAGGGCACGGAGGGGCCCCATATATGCCTTCTTGATGGATTAACTGTCTTGAGGTTTTTTACAGATTTTAAATCAGACTTTTTTTCAAGTGTCAGTTGAATAGGCAGATGCTGAAATTCCTTTATTGAGGAGAAAAGCCTTTCATTCTGTAATTATGGAGGCAAGGAAAAGATCATAAAAATATTCAGTTGTAACAATTTAGTGTGAATGCTTTTCAGTTAAAATGTAATTAATCAACAAATGTAAATTACTAATTATGAGTTCTTTTTCCATTTTGATGTGAAATCATCCTTCAAGTGTTTGTAGCAGGAGGAGACCTTAATACTAAAACTGCATAAAAGTATAGGGAGAAAATGGAACAACCAATGTAAAAAATAAGTAAATTTGATCAGTTTGCACTGGATTGGGCCTGGACCGAGAATAGCTGGGTTCTGTGGTATAGTATTTACAAAAGCACCGGCTCTACTTGGCATGGTATTTTGATGATGGTAGATAGATAAATACGTAGAGAGATAGATCGCTAGATAGATGAATTTGTATACGAGGGTGTGTTAGTTTCCTAAGGCTACTTAACAAAGTACCGCAAACTGGGTGATTTAAAACAACAGAATTTTATTATCTCACAGGCCTCGAGTACAGATGTCCAAAGTCAAGGTGTCAGCAGGGCCAGGCTCCCTCTGAAATGTGTAGGGGAGAATCCTTCCTTGGCTCCTTTAGCTGCTGGTGTTTGTCAACAACCCTTGGCATTCCTTGGCTTGTAGAGGCATCACTCCAATCTCTGCCTCATTGTCACATGGCTGTCTTTGCCTCCTGTGTCTCTGTGCCCACGTGACATTTCCCTCTTCTTATGACACCAGTCATGTTGGATTAGGGGCCCCTCTAATGATCTCATCTTAACCTGATGACATTTGCAAAGACCCTATTTCCAAATGAGGTCACATTCACAGGTACCAGGGGTTAGGACGTCAATATATCTTCTGGGGGACACAAATCAACCAATATCAGAGGGGTTGCTGTATCATTCATGACAATCTTGTATATAACTTTGGGGCACCATCAGCTTGTCTGTGACCTGCTTCTCCATTCCTCTCTTGCTGGGGGTTTTCCTCAAGTCCTCCAGCCACCAGCAGCAATCCACACACAGCTGACATCTGCCTGCCCTGGAACTTTATACTCTTATCAACTTCATTCTGTCTGGGCGGGGAAAGGGTGCTGGAAACTACCTGATGAGTACTTGCATTACATAAAGGGATTCATGATACATCTTTAAGTGAAAAAAAAAAGTCAAATTTTTGAGTTTGAAAGGGTCCCTGTGTTATGTCTACCTTCCTGGGGATCTTTGTGTATCTTCCTCTTCATTATCCCCCATCCTGTCTCTTTATCTGATTCTTGAGAAATTTACTGAATGCACTGTAATATAACACTTGGATGGACTCTGCTGGGTAAGGAATTGTATTTGAAAATTTCATTTTATTTCTTTTGCCAGTAGGTGACTATTTGAGGAAGAGCTATCTTTAAACCAACAAATACACATCTTAAATATTTAAAAATAGCTCATACTTGATGATCAAATATGCACTAGTATTGGATTTGTGACGGTTTCATCACAGCAGAGCCCATATTTGCCCTTTTTATGCTGCCTTATGTTCTGTACACGGATGTGATAAGCAGGTCTTCATAACCTAGACTAGGAAGGCCATATAGATGGATATGTGGTGCTTTTGACCTATCAGTATGCCTTTCATTTGGTCTGGGAAACAGTTCTGGACAGTCAAAGAGTAGTGTTGTTATTCCCACTTTGGCTGGATGGAGAGAGGTCGAGTCAGTGTGAACCCCTTGCTGAGGTTTCCACAGTTAGTGAATGAGCTTGTGTTCTGAACCTCAGTTATTTTAGTTCCAGTTTGGCCTTCTCTTCTATCCCGCTATCACCTTTCGTGCAATTTTTTTTTCAGATTCCACAATGCAATGCAAAGTGCATTTCTAGTGTCCAGCATGTTTTGGGACTTTATTTTTTTTTTAAATTAATTTTTATTGGAGTATAGTTGCTTTACAATACTATGTATAAAATAGATAACTAATGAGAACTTACTGTATGGCTCAGGGAACTGTACTCAGTGCTCTGTGGTGACCTAAATGGGAAGGAAATCCAAAAAAGAGGGGATATATGTATACGTATAGCTGATTCACTTTGCTGTACAGTAGAAACTAACACCTTTCATGCAATTTAACCCTTGTTTTTCTGCCACTTTTAAGGAAATTTAGCCACATATAATTTACTGTTTGTGATGCTTTACTGGGAGTTCCTGACAGATGCTAGACTCTGTTATGTTAACTGCCCTGGAGGTTATTTATGGGTGGAAATTAGAGTTACATCAGAAAGCTAATAACAAATGTTAATATTAATTACCACTGAATTATTAAAACCTCAGTTTTTTGAATTATTGCACAAAACACCCTTTGTATAGGTTAGCTATAAAATTAGGATTGCTTTGTTACCACAGAAGAGAACAGAGATTTGTAAAATACTAAGTCATCCATTCATTCATGACTTCCTCTCTCCTTGGTGGAGAGCTTTAGGGTATTGTCAACGTCCCAAATTCTCAGTGAAAGGAAAAGGACCGTACTGCTTTATAGTCTGTTACAGTTGGATTGAAAATCTGATCATAATACTTCATTATTTAAAATTTTTCAATGACTCTCCATTTTACTCAAGATAAAGACCAAGCTCCTCCTTAGCATGGAACATAAGGCCTTTTATGACCTGACCTCTGCTACATTCAATGGCATGCAGTCACATGTATGCACCATTTTCTTTCTCACCTTTGTACGTGCTGCTTCTCCTACCTGGAAAGCTTTCTGTGCCTGATTTGCCCAATGGCTTGCACTCGTCTCCTTAGGTTCTGGCTTAGTAATCTCTAGTAAAGGTGTTCTTGACTCACCAAAGGTAATTTGATGTCTTCCACCTCCATGTTCCTATAATATTTTGCAAACAGCTCTAGTAAAACAATCAACACATTGTTTGTTTGCATATCGGTCTTAACAGGCTAGATTGCAAGCTCTTCAAGGTCAAGAACAAAAATAATCAATGAGTAATAGAAAACAATACAAAAAATCTCCCTTACTTATATTTTAGGAACACATATATTTTCCCCAAGGTTTTACAGATGTTTTTATACGTCTAGTTTATAAATTCAGGTATTGGCTGAGTGCCCCCCTCTGGCACAAAGATAAGTAAATGTTTATTGAATGAATGCATGTTTTTGTGCGTTGGCTCATTTTCTCCACAATTCAGTTTTTCGTATCTTTACATAATTTGTTTCATCATTTGTGAAATAATTATCACCTTCTTCTAAATATATTGCACGTTTCATGCTTCCCTGCCTAACGCTGATTTCTTTTAGCACTATTTATCTTAGAAGTATTTTTGTAATTAAAACAAAATTACAGCACACTCTTAATATGCGCTCTTTGCCATGTGCTCTGAGAGCTACGGCAGCCTGTACCGTACGCTCCCGGCCAGGCTGCATTAGCGCATCACACTACAGACTCTCCCAGCCAGTGAGTCCACCGTGCTGTTCTGAGTTGTGGGTTCTGCAACGCGTGAACTTTGCTCTGCAGTGTTCTCTCTCTTTGTCACATGTTTTGTACTTTGGCGAACATTTCTGCAAAACAAAAGCTTCTTTTGGATGTTGAAATGTGGGTTTTATAAAAGTGCCATGAGGGTCCTCCAAGTGTTGTTCTAGAAAATGAAAAGATAATATTTATCAGTAAGTTAGGGATTGGTAGAAGTCCTTTGACATTAGGAAGGGTCCATGTGCGTCACTGCAGACTGGGCAGGATGTTCAGCAGTTGAGAATGTCATCTGGAGGAATCTATAGAGGAAAGTGTTTCATGGTTCCAGGAGAGTTTTGAGGAGGGTGAAGGAGCAACTGCCACTGTGTGAGGCATCTCCATGGGGACTTCCTGTCATGTGACTTGCATTACTGCTGATTCTCTTTGAGCCCTATCTAGGAATGCACACACCATCCCCCCACTTATATCCTCCAAATGAGGTGTGTGTATACTCTTGGAATCAAGTGCAAGCTAGTAAAGTGTATGACAGGAGGGACCCAAAATAACAAACTAGCAAGAGGTAATAATAGAAGGTAACACTCCCATTTATCTTTTATTTTTAAAGCATGTTTTTTCCTTTTTACTTGCTTTCTTAAGCATCTGGTCCTACCACCTAGCTTATACAATACTATCATAACATCATAGGTAATACATGGCTAATGTGGACATTGAGAGAAGCATACATACTTAACAGTAAGTAATAGCACTAAAATGAAATAAATGTATAATTGAAACAAAAATCATCAATGATTGATAGAGAAAATACAAAAAAATCTCCCTTGCTTATGTTTTAGGAACACATATAGTTTTCCAAGGTTTTATAGGTTTTTGGAAAGTGGGCATCCATATAGAATCCATGAATTTGGAAACTCTGCTTTCTTTTAGGGATGAGGCCCCCATCTTTATTCTAATTCTGATATTTCACTTTGAATCAAAATGGGCTGTTCATTCATAGGCTTTCACTCAATTTTTTAGATTCATTTGTTTATTCAAAAATTTTTAGAGAGTGCCTGTTACATACCTAGCACTGTTCTGGGTCCTGGGTCCAGAAAAAAGTCCTTGCTCACAGTGAATTCATTCCCCAGTGGGAAAGATAGGAAACAAACAAACAAACAAATGGTACATGCCCTCGGGTGGTGAAAAGTAAGTGAGAAATAAAATGAGTTAACTTCCTGGAGAGTATGCTAGGGTGGGTGACGCGAACTCTGAGATGGGGTGAATGGCAGGGCCTCTGAGGAGGTGACATTTGAGCACCCAGATGAAGTGAGAGTCCAGCCATTTGAAATTCTTCTGAAAAAGCATGCCAGGCAGAAGGAACAGCAGGTGCAAAGGCTGCTGTTCCTCGTGGCAGCCCACGAGGCGAGTGTGAGGACCAGTGACAAAGAGGCCAGTGTGGGTGGACCAGAAAGGAGGCTGGACCTTGTTGGCCATGGTCGGGATTTTATACTGTGTTCTTCCTGTGATGGTACACTTCAAGAGAGGAACTTGCATTTTGCTGGCTGTTGTGTTGAGAGTCGACTGCAGAGGGCGAACAACATGGAATTAGGGAGACTAATTAGGAGGCTGCTGCAGCCCTCCAGGTGACTGCATGATAACAGAACCTGTGGGCTTCCAAACTTACTTCATTCCCAAACATGCAATTGTATCTTGGCTGCAGTAATCCAAATTATTCACATGCATTAAATACTCTAAGCCTGTTATCCCAATTTTGCACTTCGTGAAGACTGGATTCAAAGCTACCACAGGGACTACTCATGTTCATATTACAAGAGTATGTTGCCCATAAAGCATCATCATTCTCCAGCTAGTTCAGTATCATGAAATCCAATTACACTGACCACATTTATTACAGATAAATTTTTTTCCCATTGTTGACATTACCCAACAAATGAATTCCAGAACAGTGGAATATTTCCAATTAAAATGAAGACGTCTCACTTTGTATTCACTCTTATTTTGATAAAACATGAGTCCAACCAATTCTTATTTAATGATTATACTTATAAGTCATTTCAATTAATTGGTTTCCAAACACAAAACAATAAAATTGTTTAATAAATTACAATAATTATAAAGTCTAAAGTTGTTTGCTAGCATCTCATTTAGAAACACAGTACAAATGTATTGGGAACATCCTCGTGTTTTTGACCAGCATTCTTTTACACAATGAACTTGCAATAAACATAATAAAAGAAACTTCTAATGTGTGCCTCTTTGGAAGATTAATGCCTCTCGTTTTTTTTTTTCATTGAACAATACTTAAGATAGATGCTAATAACCTACTATATGCATCAAAATAGTACACAACTGGGTTAAGTGATTATGGCATATTGTTGTGGATGCATGGCAGCAGGTTGGCTGCCATAAGCTACCCAAGTGAGGCAGGAGAATCATGAGTCTGAACACTTGTCTTGGGGAGAGTCCACCTGGGACAGAGCCCAGGCTGTGTTTTTTTAAGAAGCATGTAGTTTTGGGCAAGTAACCTATTGACGCCTCTCATGTCTCCACTAAATGGAATAAACATGGTACCAGCCTCCTAAGATCGTAGTGAGGATTAAATAGGTAATATGTTTAAAGCACTAGAACAGCAAACATGGCAAGCACGAAACAAATGTGAGCTTTTATTATTCTATCCTGCAGTTTGCTGCCCGAAGTCTTGAAGAACTTTGCAGTTCTTCTTTCGAATGAAACCTCCTAGGTAAATCTCTCTTTGGCATATATGAGAAAAATCTGCCAAGCCCATATTTGACTTTTCAAAGATAAAATATTTGTGTGACATAGGAGTTCATACACAGGTTTTCATTACTAAAGAACAAAAAAATAGACAACTCAGAATTAGTTTGTGCCTTTCTTGTGGATTGCTCTTTTTTTTTCTGAGATTCTTTTTTCTTATATCTAAAAAAAAAGAAGTCAATCATTAGCTTTTGTAAGTCATGGTATGTAAAATTGTTAATTACAAGCCTTCTTTTGTGTGTGCATGTGTGTGACAGAGATTGAAGCAGGGGGAAGAGAGAGGGAGAGAACCCTAACCCAACGACTTTCCAAAGCTTTGTACAAAAAAATCAGGAGGGACAGTAAATAACCATTCTCTATCAACCCCAGACAGTCAGCTGATTTGCCAGTGCAATTTGGTATCCAGGCCAATTACCAGAATGAAACTTTATTTGGCCTAAATATCACAAATAGTGGTTTCCCGGGATTTTCAATCGGTTAGATTTTAGAAAATACAGCTTTTCTCTACAGGTAGATGAGTTCCTTTCATTTATTGCATATGCCTTTCCTAAGTAAGCATGCTCTAGGATTCACAGCTCTGTGGTTGGTTGGTGCTATGGATGTTTCAAAGGCTCTAGAAAAATAAGTCTGTGCCCCCGAGAAAACCAAGGGAGATGCAGGAGATCTTCATACTGGCACTCAAAATAAGGAATTGCCATTTTCGCAGGTCAAATATTGGCAGTCCCATATGATTGCACCTAAATTGTATTTTTTTTAAAAGTACAAAAATTCTGCTAAAATGAAAAGGTGGCACCCTTGCTCTAAGACCCCATAGTGAAGAGGAGAGGAACTGTGCTTCAGGCTGGGGTCTCTTCAACGTGTCACAGCTGTGTAATTATGTACAGCTAATAAGCTTCATAACCTCATTTCAGGGTTACTATTGTTCGCATTGCCTCTATTTGTATTTTTAGAATCCAGCTCCTAAACCCTATAATTAGGAAGAAGTATCGAAGTGCCTACTTACACACTTTTTGTTTTCTAAGGTTGTAATTGTCTATGAGTGCTTGCATGGCTGACAATTCAGCAAACGGAATGGTTTCCAAATACCCTCATGGCAGCCTTCTTGATGGTGCATTCTCATTTCATTCCTCACCTTGAAGCTATTCAGTTTTTTCCAGCTTTAATTCCGCTCAAAAGTAGGAGAACGTTTATTTTCAATTAGAGTCTTACATAGCTTGATACTTTCCCTCTGCCATTTTAAAGGGACCCGAGGAAATTAAAATCAGGGACATAAGTCATTTGACTTCTGGTCAAAAGATTGCTACTTTCTTCTCTGTATTTGTAAGAGTTTTGAGATTTCTCTCTTAAGTCAGCTGCCTCTAAATTCTTGGCACTTGTGCAGTTTGCTGACGATAGCACTTCTACAGCTGGTCCCTGTTCTCCATGTGTTTTTTAAAGAATTTCTTCTTCTCTTGTTGTTACCATAAGGAATATGTTGCACAAGTCGAATTTAATTGATTTTGATGTTATGTGCTTACTCCTAGACAAATGATAGATATGACAGCCCTATCTCTGGGAAGATTTCAGTTCTGTTCTGTATGACCGTGACATTGAAAAACGAGTAGCGTTACTATTCTCTACTTGTTGAATCATCTGGGGAGATTTTTAAGATCCTGAGATGAGGTTGAACCTCAAAACAATTACATCAGAATCTCCTGGGGTGGGATCTGGACCTCAAGAGTTTTAAAAACTCCCCCGGTGATTCCTAATGTGCGGCCAAGAATGGGAACCACGGAGTTAGAACAGATAACTAGATAAATGTTTAGTGGGTGAGGACATAAATTATTACCCAACCCGTAGAACAAGCATGGTATGTTGGATTTAAATGGTCTTGGGTCTGAAATCCAGATCTGTCACTTGGTATGTGACCTTGGATGAGTTACTCAGATACTTCTGAGCTTCTGTTTCATCAGTTGTCACATTTCACAGGTGACAGTGTTGTTGTGAGGAATAAGTGCTTGGGCCTATCAGCCAACAGATCTCAATGAATATTAGCTTCTTCTTTCTCTCCTCCCTTCTTTAATATAGAGTTTATTTCAGAGGATACTTCAGTGATTAAATGTGTTTTTTCTTTCCTGGTGGTTATTTAGTGCTTCATATATTTTATTTATTTATATTATTATTTGTAATAGGTATCATTTTATAATATATTTATAATATGTAATTTTATAAAATATTTATATTATGAAACATTATTTATGATTTGCATTATTTATATTATATATTATTCATCATTATGAATTTATATTTTGCTTTTAAAAATTTGGAAACAATTTTAGGATTGCCAAAATAGTACAAAGATAGAACTGAGCATTTTCATATACGCTTTGCTCAGCTTTTCCTAATGTTAACATTTTGCCCAACAATAATACTTTTATCAAAAGTAAGAAATCAACATAGGGAAAATGCTATCAACTAAAGAATAGGCTTTATTGCAATTTCACCAGTTTTCCACTAACATCCTTTTTCTCTGCCAGGATCCAATCCAGGATCCCACGTTGCATTTAATTGTCATATTTCCTTAGTTTTTCCCATTCTGGGACATTCTGTGGCAGTTCTTGATTTTTCCCTACTTTCATGGCTTTGACATTTTGAAGAGCGCTGGTCAGTTATTTTGGAGAATGCCTCACAATTTAAGATTGTCTCATGCCTACTTATGGGTAGAGTTGATGCATTTTTGGCATCAATACCGCCAAAGTGATAGGCCCCTATCAGTATTAGGGGTACATGATATTGGGCTCTTTACATAATTAATAATACAGTTAGTGAAATGAGACATTATAGGGAGCTGTATTAGTTTCCTAGGGCTGTCATAGTAACTACCACAGACCGGGTGGTTTAAACAACAAAAATTTGTGTCACAATTCTGGATGCTGGAAGTCTGAGATTGAGGTGTTGGCAGGGTTGGTTTCTTTCGAGGCCTTTCTCCTTGACTTGTAGGTGGCTTTTTTATTGTCTTCACATGGTCTTAACTCTATGCATGTCTGTGTCCTAATCTCTTCCTGTAAGGACACCAGTCATATTGGATTAGAGCCCATCCCAATGACTTCATTTAACCTTAATTACCTTTAAATGCTCTAATTCCAAACACAGTTATATTCTGAGGGACTGAGGGTTAGGACTTCAACATACGGATTTTCCGAGATGGGGGGAACGACACATTTTAGCCCATGACAGGCACCTCTCAAGCAGGGACATACACTGAAATAGAAGAGGCGAAGGATTTCGCCAGAATGGTAAATGATCTGCAGTACTCCTTCGAAACAGAAGCAGCTTCTTGGCAAATTGGAGGAAAGTCACAGCAAACATAATGAAACTCAATGAGGACAAAATGCTCAATGGGAGAACCAAGCTGCTTAAGCATTAAATAGAAGACAGTTGGTTAAAGAACATTATGGGGATGGGAGGAAGAGTTGGTCCTTGGAGTTATAAATGAGTCTAAAAAAAAAAACCATGTGCCAGTATTCCAGCTGTAAAAGTCAACATGACATGGGGATGCTGCAAGATATTTAAAGGGACAGAAATCTTTTTAAGGAAACATTGAAAAGGGCTTTTATTCAGCCAAAAGAAGAAATTGCTGATAGGGGATTTAATTATCTCCGAGTCCTGTGTGCGAGGGAGTTCTTAAACCAAGGACAGTGACCTGCTGTTTCAAAACTTTACAAGAACAGATTTCAAGTAAACAGGCTTAAATGGCAATGAATGAGAGCTAGATTAGAATCGAATAAAATTTTTCATAAGGAAACAATGGTTAAGTACCAGAAAGTTTACAGATGGAAGAAGCATGATATTATAAAAAGAACATTGATTTGGAGTTAGATACCTCTGTTTTAAGTACGAGCTCCCGCATTCAGCTTTCTGATCTTGGACAAAGAACTTAACCCCTATGATAACACTATCAGACTCATTATTTTTAAGGACGAAATGAGCTACTATAAATAATTTTAGCAGATTTAATGTAAATTTAGCAGATGGAGAAGAGAGCTTGCCACTCAGTAATTGTTAGTTTGATTGATTGTTACTCCCATGTATAATTTCATTTCTTAGACATGTCTAAAGAGTGCAGCCAATGTTCTCTGCTCAGCCTAAACTGGCATGTATGATATTATTTGAAGTCCAAGGAAATGATATTTCCAGTCCTTTTAGTTCTAAGACTTTACATTTTCTATCACAAAGTGATTTTGGGGCCTAAATGCCTAACCCTCTAAGAATCCAGGTAAAACAGATAGGCTGTCAGTTCAATGCAAAATTATAGGGACTAGGTAAACTCCTTTTGCTGTTAGAATCATGCAGGGGCTTGTGTTTGGGAAAAAGCATGAATTATTTGACAAATCATAGTTTACAAAATTCAGTTATGGTTAACCACTGTGTATTACTGGATTTCACAGAAATATTTTTCTATTGTAGATTTAAACCCTTTAGCAGATAATAAACCCTGACACAAAGGCATGGTAAAATCTAGGCACTCATTCATAGAATCCAAATTGACGTTGATCACTATGCCTTCACAATTTGCTGCAGTTTGCCTGCTGTGTATTCACTCTCCAAGACGACATTGCAGCTAGTGTTTCAGCTTAGCTTTGGGCTCTAATTTGGGGTATTACACTTTTGAGTTTGAGAAAATCTCAGTCTTTCAATTTCCCATGTATGAATTTAGAATAGCCCTAATTTCTGGCTTCATAGGAGTTATTGATTTTAAGTGTACTCAGATGTCTCCCGGGTCTCACCAGCTTGAGGAATACAACTGATGTCACATCTAAGTTAAATTCACACTGCTCCCTTTGCCTAGGAAATTGCAGTAGGCGAAATCTCTTCCTTCTGGATTCTTCAGGATTACCTCCTTTGTCTGATATTTTTCCCGGACGGTGCCCCTGTAGGCCTGTGATGCCAGACTGGGCACTGTCTGGCCCTTTGCTCCACTGCAAAGAGAGATGACTTCTGGCTCTCCTGGGGCTACGGTCCTTGTCCTCACCATGGCCATGATTAGAGCCTCCATCCCAAATATCTGCTTGTGTTGGCACCTGGGCTCCTGCTGCCCTCTGTGGTGGTCTCAGAGGGCCCTGCTCTTCTCTTTACCACCTTGGACGTCCAGACATTCCCTACAGCAGTGGCTCAGAGATGGCCCAGGGGAAGTATACCACCCAGGCAGCCTTCTCATTGGCCGCTCGCTATGGCTTCTCGCATAGCTTACAGGTCTATCCAACCATTCCACCTGATGCTTCTTCCCTGCTCAGCCACATAATACTGCCCTGCTTGATCACAGCGTGCTCTTTTGCCAAACCCCACCCCCCCAAACCCCCCCACCCCTCCTATCTCCATCTTTCAAAGACATAGTTCCTCCACTATTTACGTCTACCCTTGAGGAATCTTACTTGGGGTCCAGGCCTAAGAAAATCATACCAAGAGAGAGGATGGAATTCCCCTCTTACCAGCTTGGTCCCACCTTCCAGGTCTCACTGTCTGTCTCTCCAGGGTGATTGACAGCAGAAGTGCCCAATCCCTTCCGATCCCACCTTCTACTCACAGGAGTGTATGGCTTTAACCTTTCCCTCCCCAAAGACAGTCACACGCCAGAAGGCTATAATCCTATAATACTAAACTTCTTCCTTATATCTTCTCCTTCTAAATTACAAGCACAAAGACAGGTCCTTTCATTTAGAAATGTCTCAGTGTCTGTGGATTTCATTTTTCCATACGCCATGTGTTGGACTTCTAGGCTGAGTTTTGTCGAGCCTAGTTCAGCTCCTTTTCAAAGATCTTCCGGCATCTGAATGTTCTTGGGCTCTGCTAACCTGGGAGCAAACAGCTTGAATAAAACATATACTTGCCCACAAGAACAAACAATGCTTGGCAAGCACTATTTCTCCAATTAGAAGACTGTGTGTAGAGATTCAACTCTTGCCTATTACATAACCATCTCTTGCTGGCCAACTTCGTTTCTCATAGCCCCAGCTTCTCAAACTTGCCACTGTGCAATGTCCTTTGTTTTACATTTGCATAACTTAATGGTCCACACCTGTGTCTTTCTCAGAACAAAGGCATGGTCAGCACTAAAGTACATTCCACTCATCCCATTTCATTCCGCTTGGTACAAGCTTTGAAATTAGCGGGGTTTTTTCCCCTCTTAAGATTTCAGGTTCTAATCCCTCTACCCAGAAGGGAGCATTACTCTGCCGCCCCCGCAGCACATGGCCTGGAAATAGGACTTTCCATTTCTTTTTGCCTTTTTCCCTTTACATTTGGGACTAAAATATTTGCCCAAATGATACCTTATCCCTACCTTTGGCTAGCTAGTGTGCTCTTTTATGTAAGAATTAATAGATCCACAAAGTCCTTCAAAATTATGGCTAATGAAGCCTGTAGAAATATGCAAATTGCCTCAGTGGGCATAGATTACATTTACTACATATTTTAAATTACTGACCAGATACTGAGAGACTTTATTATATTATATTTAATGATGTATGTTATCGCATCTTTAACAAATAATGAGAAATTTTATTTTTCCTCTTACCCCTTTGTTCTTTTAAATAATATCTTCTCTAGTATATTGTTAATAAGGGAGAAAACCATTGTATTGAACTATGGTTCATTGGCTAAAAGACTCCATATTATTTGAATTATTTACTGTTTTGTAGCATTTGCATTCTCCTCCGAATTTAGAAGTTTATTTGTAATGCAGCAATATTATAATCAGACTTACTCTGAAAAAGCTAATGGAGCTAGAAAATAAAAGTTTTGCCCTCCTCAGTCAG
This sequence comes from Eubalaena glacialis, assembly GCF_028564815.1. Taxonomy (NCBI): domain Eukaryota; kingdom Metazoa; phylum Chordata; class Mammalia; order Artiodactyla; family Balaenidae; genus Eubalaena; species Eubalaena glacialis. The sequence goes on along the minus strand of NC_083731.1, from coordinate 13,823,614 downwards.
GATGAAATCAGCAGTTTCTTCGTACTAAATGTTCTTTAGCAAAAGGTCAGCAAACTCATCTTCATTCTTATAAAACATGGGCAGAAATGAGAAGAATGTGAGAGGACAAAAGTGAGAGAATCAAAATTACTTATAATTATATCTCTATGCAGTAATAATAACTTTATTACTATGTTGCATATGTGGCTTGACATTCTAAATGAGCTGTATGAAATTAATACCAATAAAACTATAAAGACAATTACTGGCAATTGTATAAAATAAAAGGTCTTTAAGCTCTTTTTAAAATATTGAAAATCATAAGTGAAGAGTGCATGGCAATTTCCCTTCCTTTTTTTGACTTTAAATCCTAAGTAGTCTTATTTGGCTAATAAATGATAAGAAAAATGAATTTGGGAACTAGCCAAAGCCACAGACTATTCAAATGTTTTAAAAGCATTTTCCACTAATTCTGTATTCTGTTTTTATTTGAGGTAAAATAATTTGATGATAATAAAATTTTCAGTTCTGATAAGAAAAAGTCTTTAACAGTGTTGTACTTAGTGTTTAGTACCTCAACCAAGCAAGGCTGACATCTTTATATAGTGGAGAATGTCTTCCGAATACTGCTGTGTTTTCCAAAGCTAGGCAAGTATACCTATGACTAAATTTTGCCCAGGAGACTGATTACCAGGTGCATTTTTAAAAGAACTTTATAATTAACACCCGTTATGGGCTGAGTTGTCCCTCTTCCATATTCATTTGTTGAAGTCCTAATCCCAAGTACCTCAGAATGTGACTGAACATAGTCTATAAAGAGGTAATTAAATTAAAATAAGGTCATTAGGGTGGGTCTTAATCCAATATGACTGGTATCCTTACAAGAAGAGAAAATTTGAACACAAAGACATACACAGAGGGAAGATGATGTGAAGGTACAGGGAGTAGATGGCCATCTACAGTCCACGGAGAGATGTCTCAGAAGAAACCCACCCTTCCAACACCAGACTTGAAGACTAGTCCTGAAGGGTGCCTGGAAGTGTTCCACATGGCTCCATATCACAGTTCTCCCTGTTGCTGGTGGCCCTGCCTCTAACATTACCAGGTCTTGACCTTACCAGCTTTACCAAGATCTATGACTTTTTCCCCCAGCTTTCCACACTTCCTCTTGAACTTTTTTGGGTGACCTTGTCTCTAAATAGAATTAACTTTCTTTGACTGCTTTTATGAAGACTGAACATTCCTTATCTTTTATGTACTTATCATATTCCAATTTCTATACCAACATTTTTTGCTTATGTTTTATCTCCCCTGTAAGATTATTAGTCCCTTAACTAATTCTCTTTATGAATTATAAAAAAGGTTAATTGAAAGAATTCTAGATTTGAAGCCTCCCTTCTTGATCAAATAATGCCTTTTTACACCTGTAACTGAGCTGTTTGTCTTGATGGACAGAACCATTTTGTCTGCCTGCCTTGAGTTTTTTGCCTTTCTTTCTAGGTAAATTCTCAAACCTACCCTCAACCCCAATCCATCTTATTTTCTGTGTTTCTGGGGGTGTCAATATTCGATGCTAAACAATGCCTTGAAGCACTTTGGTAGTTTTAAAAGTGAAAGTTCAAAATGTGGTGGTTAAATTTGACTAACAGCTAATGTTGTTTGAGAAGACAACTGAGAAAATGGCGGCCCTCATTTTCCCTCCACTCATTCTCAAAACTTGACCATATGGATTTCCATGTTCCCTTTTTTCCTTCCTCTGTAAGAGAGAAGTGTCTCCATTCCTTTTCAAGATGAACCCGTCCTTGGAGTCTGTCTGAGTTTTCCGTGACTCTGATTTCGCACAGACTCTTTTGTGTGAAATGCCCCCTCTCTTGTGATAACCTGACACACTGACCACCTGGTAAACGTCAGCTCTAATTTTCCTTCTTTGAGAACTCTTCCCAGACTCCTGGCTGACACTTAGATGCTCCTTTTTCTGTGTCCTCTTCAAAGTTGGACATATGGCCATTAAAACACACAACTCAGGGTAATTATCTGTATCCCAGCTAATCCAAGAGCTTCTGAAGGCAGAGAGTGATAAACACAGTACTAGGATTTCTCACACGTGGGTTAAAGGAATACATGGAGAATTCCTCCCGCTTTGATCCCCTAAACCGTACTTCTAAGCAGAGCCCTTTCCTTAAACTTGTAAACAAACCTAGTTTCATCTTTAAAACCAAAAAAAGAAAGAATAAAAAAGCAGAAAAAGAAAAAAGGAAGAAAAAAAGGAAATACTCCTTTTGTCTGTTTTTCCCCTAAACCACCACCATATTTCTCCAGTGGTCAGGCTTCAAAAAAAGCCGGGTATAAAAAGAGAAATCACGAATTTTCTATACTTTATTTCCCATTCACGTCTCAATCCATTAAATCTGCCTTTAACCGTCTCAACTTTACTGGCATTGCTCTTCTGAAGGTCATGAGTGAACTCCAAAGTGCAATGTCAATAGAGTCTTCTTGGGCCTTATTTGTCTGATCTGTTCACAGCAGTGGACTCTTGCTGACTTCTTACAATTTTTATTTTCTTTGCTTCTAAAATGTAGCTCTTTCCTAATTCCTCTTTTTTCTCTTTATCATTCTCTTTGGATACCTTTTCTTTCTTGCACTGGAATCCAGAATGCCCAAAATCCTAATCTTTGGCTCTTTCTACTGCATTACTTACTCCTGCCCTACATTTTTCTAGGGCACAGTCATTTGTTGTATCAAAAAGCCTTACTACCAAATGTATCTATTGAGATATTTTGTCAGTCCAAAGGAAGGGAAATCAAAGGTCAGCGTTATCATTTCCTGGTCTAAATTTGTAACTCCCATATCTTGCAAGATTTTGGAGTTTAATTGTTTAAATTGTAATGTATTTATCTGTACTTTTATATAAACCTGTGTTTTTAAATTACATTTCACATTTATAACTGTGCCCATTTTATCATGCTGTGTTTATAGTACTGTGTATAGGTATCAGTGTCATTTATCTTATGATTAAAAAACTTATAAAAATGTTTGTAAGTTATAAATGTTATTGGCTGAGTTGTTTTTCCCTAAAATTCATATGTTGGAGCCCTAACCCCCAGTATTTTAGAATGTGACTGTATTGGGAGATAGGGTCTTTAAAGAGCTTAGTTGTCAAAATGAGTCCTTTGGGAAAGGCCCTAATTCAATCAGACTGGGGTCCTTATAAGAAGAGGAAATTTGGACACACAAAGAGCTGCTAGGGATGTGGGCACGGAGAGGACAGGCCATGTGAGAGCACAGCGAGAAGGTGGCTCTCTGCAAGCCAAGGAGAAAGGGCCTCAGGAGAAACTAACCTGCTGACACCTTGATCTTGGATGTCCAGCCTCCAGAACTGTGAGAAAATAAGTTTCTGTTGTTTAATCCACCCAGTTTGTTGTATTTTGTTATGGCAGCCCTAGCAAACTAATGACAACCCAGTAGCAAAAGTAAACACTCAAATATACTTACTGATGAAGTTGGAGGATACTAAAGAGGGAAAAAGGGCCTCTTTTGTTCTCTTTTAGCTCTTCTTGTTATCCTCAGATTCTCCGTGGGAACAGTCCTCAGGGCAGTGGTCTAGAAGGCCAACATAGTTACCAAATATGCCATGAGTGTTTCTCAAGGGACTTAACCCACCCTGTGGTCCATTCCCTCTGTGTCCCTTTACTAATCTAAGGTTCTGCTCTTTGAGTGCTGAGTTTACCAACTCAGGTTGCCTCCCCGCTTCTTCACACACATGAAACCCAGGCCTGTTCTCCTGCATGACGTTAATTTACCCTCTTTTCTGGAGATCACCCTGACTACCCAGTCTGGGTAGTCACCGATCTCTTCCTTCTCGTCCTCTGTTCCTTGTTCATGTTATTCACTGAGGTTGCTCATCAGTGGCTGAATATCATTGTCAGTTTCATTTCCTTACTCAACCTCTTCAATGTTTTATCTACTTTGCTGTGAAGATGTTTTATATTTTGGAGGCAAGGAAAGTGCTATCACTTCTCTCTCATTTCTACTCTTTCCCACCATCTCTGCCATGTCCGCATCCCAAAGGAGCTAGTGTACCACTGAACACAGCGGGGGATGCTTAATTCTTTTTTTAAAATTTTTATTTTATATTGGAATATAGTTGATTAACAATGTTCTGTTAGTTTCAGGTGTACAGCAAAGTGATTCAGTTTTTACATGTACGTGTATCTATTCTTTTTCAAATTCTTTTTCCATTTAGGTTATTACAGAATATTGAGCAGAGTTCCCTGTGTTACACAGTAGGTCCTTGTTGGTTATCTATTTTAAATTCTTGAATTAAGTTCAGAGGATTTGACAACTCTGATTCCTCATGACTGTTTAGGGTGGAAACAAGTGATCAGAAACAAGGCTGGTAGGAATTATCAACATCTGAGAAATGAATGGAATGTTTGAATGCAAAGATAGATTTATTATGCTAGACTGAACCTTTGTCTTTTCCTGCTCAGGATCTTTCTTGCTGTAGTCAGTCATGATATGCTAGGGGAAAGAAAACTGCTATTGATGCTTCAATGCATGTGATGAAAAGGTGCTTAAATTATTTAAGGGGAAATTTTGTTTTCCCAGTAACTCTAGTGGGGATACTTCTCACGTTAAAAAGTATGAGAATTGGTCTCTTTTCTAATTTTTCTTTCTTGCTTGTGTAAATACACAATAAATTCCTTTGACAGTCAGAGACACAGACAAATGACATTGGAAATCTCCAACCCATCTTAGGGAGGAGTAACACTTAACAGTGAACTCGCTGGGGGACACTCTGTTATGATGTCATGACTTTTTACTCTGCAAATGTCAGCAACATCCATCTTTTAAGAGTTTTACCGCCCTAAAAGTCTGTTTCTTGCCACTTGTTCATTCATTCAATACATCCTCCACAGTGTCGAGGGACTGGGGTCTGTTTTCACTTCAAGCTGGTTCTTGTGTATCAATACACTCTATTATTCTATAATAATTTGAGTTCCTTCCTCCTTCACCTTAGGTATATAGAACAAGCACATTTTAAGGGTTAATATATGCATAAGTTTTAACCACGTTCTGACAAAAATCTTGGAGCGTGACTTGGTATTTCATCATACTGCTTTTTCTCATGTGAAGTTCTTATTTTACAGATAAGGTCCAGAAAGGTGAAGTGACTTATTTAAGGTCTCATCTCTTAGGGATGGAACTAGAATCCACAGCCAAATCTTGTAACTTCTAGTCTTGTGATTTCTTTTTTCTTTCTCTCTCTCTCATTTTCTTATTTGGCTCTTGTTTAACCCCCTTTAGCTCATCATAGAGCAGCTCCTTGGGCATTCCAATGTTATTCCCATTTCTTAATCGGAGGAGTTGGCTTACCATGAGCACCACTTCAATAAAAATATATTGACTCCATTCAAAGACCTCATGATTGTTCCAGACCAGTAATGCCTGTAGGTGATTCTAATGAAACTTCTCAAGAATCTTGAGAAATCATCTGTATGGTCGGTCTGGTGGTTCAGAATTCTGCTGCCTTTCCTGATGTAAAGTATTATGATTATATGTGGCCTCTAGAACAGCAGAGGTGACAGTGGTTTGACCTAAAGAGCCCCAGCAAGTCTGTAGCCTTAGAGACTTTAAGAGGAAGGGGTGAAACAAAGGTTCTAAGACTTGAAATGGTTTTCAGATGAGGATCCGCAGTGATTCACTGACTTGCCCAGTCCTTCTGAGACTGTGAAGCAGATCACTTCCATCAGTACTGAGCCAGGAGTCGGGGTTGAAGTCACCATTGCAGATGCTTAAATCAAGCTTTTTAATAAATTGGTAATCAGTTGTTTAAAAAAAACACAAAGAAGGGAAAAATATTGAGGAAAGCATGTGCAAATGTGAAACAAACTAGAATGTTGGCTAATTTTGAGCAATCATGGGCTGTTAAAAAAAAATGGAATAACTTTTTGAACATCTTTCAAAAGTCACAAGGCATGACGGGGAACCATTATTTAAATAAATAACCGTTTAAAATTGTGTTACTTATTTGTTTACTTATTTATTGTTCTTCCTAACTAGAATGCGAGCACCATGTGTTGGTCTAGTTCACCAGTAGGTAGAAGAGTGTCTGGCCCATAGCAGGGAGTCAGAAAATATGTGCAGCTTGAATGGAAAAGAAAACAATCTCCCCACAGTTATAACAAAGTAAGTGCTCTTTACTAGTGTTCAGCTTCTGGAGTCGACCTGTAGCCAAAGACTTACTTCTAGTTATAGGACAGAATATAACTGTTGTAGATCTTGACATTGTCAGTCCTGATACTGAAAAAGTCATCATCATTACAGATTATATTTAATCAGTATGTACTATGATCCTGACCCTGCTCTAAGTAGTTACATATATAAACTCATTTACCCCTCACTCTGAACTAGTTGCACTGTAATTATTCCCACATTACAGATTTCCATAACAGCTGGGAGAAACAGATGAGGAGAGGTGGAGAAAAGAATAGAGTGGGGGGCAGGGGTCTCTTCTTTCTATTATAGATCCTTCTGAGCTGCTTGCTTTTTAAGACATGGGCGTGTGCACTTTGACCAAAGTTGAAAAGTGAATTACCTAGGGGGCTTCCCTGGTGGCGCAGTGGTTGAGAGTCTGCCTGCCAATGCAGGGGATACGGGTTCGAGCCCTGGTCTGGGAAGATCCCACATGCCACGGAGCAACTGGGCCAGTGAGCCACACTTACTGAGCCTGCACGTCTGGAGCCTGTGCTCCGCAACAAGAGAGGCCGCGATAGTGAGAGGCCCCCACTTGCCACAGCTAGAGAAAGCCCTCGCACAGAAACAAGGACCCAACACAGCCATAAATAAATAAATAAATAAATAAATTTAATACTTGCTACTCTAACTAGCTCCTCTGACATCTCTCTGTATTCACTATTAAAAAAAAAAAAAAAAAAAAAAAGAAATGGGTGGAATAGATAAGAAGGAGGGCTGGCAAATTTGTATTAAAAAAAAAAAAAAAGTGAATTACCTAATGCAGTGGGTACATGGGGTTGGGGTGTATGAAGGGAAGCGCTAAACAGTTTGATGCAGTTAGACCATATGGATTCTTGGGAATCACCAAAATGATAGCCTATATCGCAAGGCATGTAGATTTCAGAACACTAACCAGTTATTCTGGAATGGGCCCTGAGATGGGACTAGGCCAAAAAGGAAGTTGTATTATAACGAGGCCTTCCCACTAATGGACATTTACATGTTTAATTAAAATTGACTTCAACAGTGAGGTCTCACTCTCGTGTTTGTGAGCTGAACAAAATTTAAGTATCAAGAACAGCCTAATGATTAAGTAATCAGTATTAATTTCTTAATGCTAAAATCTTGAAATTTTAATTTTCATATAGAATACATAGGTTTGTATATAAGTGACATTTTAAACTGTACTTTCTGGGTTCAGTATGACACCTGAATGATACGGCTTCTTATGTAGGAATATATTTAGTAGACTTCACCTTTTTATGGGCAATAAAAGGATTTGAACATGATCAAGTATACAATTATATGGTATATAAAACAGATATTGTTACTCTGCTATTTATATAGGTGACATCTCTCAGAATACTGATGTGAGACCAAGGGTTTCATCTGGTAATTTCTCAAAAATAGACCGAATGGATGGTGTCCGCTGAAACAGCATTTTAAAGATATTTTCCCTCGTTTCAAACTGCACTTGAAGCTTGTAAACATGTTCTTTGAAGACCAGAAGATTTAGAGCATACTCTACTCTGTCTAAATAAAAGCATAATCTAAATGTAAGGAGAAATAGTAAAAAAAATGGGGTATCAAATGTAGTGAATGACCTCAGCACAGTTAGGGATCAATTGTGGAGTCAGAAATGAATCACCCTGCATTAGAGATGCTGGATGCTACAATAGGTTGTGGAAACTGGAAAGAAATAGGTAAAAATAATAGGTCAAACCTATTACATTGGCCTTTCTTTGGTGTAATTTTGTGCTGAAAATCACTGAACCACTGTCACCCAGTGTTTACTGAAGAAGAAAATGCTGAAGCTATTATGTTTTTTATGAAATAAAACAATCAGTTGGGCAAAAAGTATGTCAGAGGGATGCTTGACATCAGTGTTGGTAACCAGGGTTTATGACAACCAAGTAAGTTTTGTTCGCTTATATTTAACATTTATGGTTTTTAAAAAAATAGCTTGAAATCTTGTATATTATATTTTGTTAAATCTAAAATGCCTTTTTTCATGGGCAACTAAAATCCATTATTACCAAAATATTACTTATTAAAGACTGAAAATTAGCCCTGTGACAGTACTCTGTTTTATGTTTTCCTTCATATCACTTTGGTAGAAATAATAGTTTAAAAATTATGATGTTAGATTTTCTTAATTAAAAAGTATTTTGTTTATGAAATTCATGCAAAATGGCTATCAATCTTAATATCTATACCTTTTATAAAAAATGAGTTCCAGAGGAAGTTTTTTTTTTTTTTTTATGTATAGGATTTCTTTTTAGACCAGTGAACTGAAGCTAAATTAAATCAGCAACATCTTACTATGCATATTGACCTATCCAACACTAACACCTTCAAATATGTATGCTTTTCTATGATAGCTGCTATTTAATAATAAAAGAATTCTCTATGTGGGAGAAGGCTGGTGCAGGGTTACAAGTGGGAGTATTTTTCTCCTTTCATAATGATAATGGAACATGATTGACAAGGTCTGTGGTATGACCTCCCTCTTAAAAAAAGAATACTCGGCACTCCCCACTGCCTAGAACTGGGCTTCATTATTTCTATTCCAGGGGTTTCTTTTATACTGAAGTCATACACAGCTTTGGCAGTGGAAAAGAGTAAGCATTTTCATAGATCCATAAGAGGTTGTGCGGGTGAGATCTATTATTTGAAAGTGGAATGTTCTTGATGAATTCTTATTAGCAGAGACAGCCAATGCTGGTGTGGACATTAGGGTCCACTAGGACCATGCTGTTATTCTACAGATGTGGGAAGGACACCGAGGTCCAGAAAGGCAAGCAGTTTGCCCTCTAGATGTGGCCTTCTTCTGCATTCCTTAGTTCAGTTAGTGAGGCTGGTATTGACCTCATATTTAGCCAGAAACCTAGAAGTCCTTTGTCATTTCCACATGTCTTTTTCTAGGTGTTCCTCAAGTCCTCTTTTCTTCTACCTCTTTCATCTCCTACTTGTCCATTTCCTCACTACAGCCCTTAATATCTGGACTATTGCAGTAGTCACCCGTCGTGTCTTCTTGCAGTAATCGTACTTTCCATTCTCCATACTCCGTACTCCATAATGGGCCTCCCCTGGTCCCTAGATAAGGATGCTCAGGAAAACACCAACTTCTACTTTATTCCCACTCAACAAGTTTACCAGCTGAGGGAGACCTGGAGGTATCACTGACATGACAGGGTCATCAGCTTTCCCGCATTCTCCTCATTCATAACTGCCTATAACTCCCCGACTGCCCTTCCACCTCTTCTTTCTCCCCCATTCTTCCCTTTTGTGTCTCAATTCTCAGCTCCCAGAAGGCCTTCCCTTGAGCGCTCCTATCTCCAAAGTGTTATCTTCATTTCCATCTAATTATCATATGAGGAGGGAGTGCTCTTCTTCCTGAAAATCCAGTTTCCCACTATGGAACTGTCCATGGTACAGTAAATGCAGCTGGTTGAACCAGAGCTATTGCTCTTCCCACATCCTCTTATCTTTAGTTCTGGCCTAAAAACTTGAGGATTATAGAACTTATTTTCTCTCTTGGCACAAAGCTTCTGGGTTACCTTTACAAATCAGCTCACTAAACATGCATTTTACAGTCTTAAATTCTATGCTTCTTAGATAGACCCACTTACTTGTATGTATTTCTTAGATAATCAACCATTGTCACCATCCCTGTATATGCCACCAAAATGTCTCTTTCCAATGCAAATATGATCATATTTCCCCCTTGCTTAAAATTTGTCAATGGTTTTTTAATCACCTACACTAAAGACCAAAATACTTAGAATGACATCTAGTGCTCATCCCACTGTACCTCTGGCTTAACTTTCAGTCCTTATTTCACATTGGTCTCTTGAGCACAGCTTTGTTCTGGATATTTCCATGTCTGTTGCAAGTCATGGTACCTAAGAAATACTAAACGTGTTCTTATCCATCCTAAATAAATCACTTGTGCTTCTGATGAATCATGTTCTTTTTCGCTCCTGTGCCTTTTTTCCCTCCATCTAATGCTCCTGCAGCTTTTCTTCCTCCCCATTGTCTTGACTTTCTAGACTCAACTCTAGAGGGTCTCCCCTGGGGAACCTTCCCACCCAATGCCCAAGCCCTCCCCAACAGAGTGCCCTTCCTTGTTATTTCCAGCTCTACTCTAGCACTTAGGTTGTATTGCAATTCAGTTTAATTGCCTGTCTCTGTTAGGCTATGAGAATGTTTGTTTTGTTCATCTTTATATGATATGTCATGCCCAGCAATTTAGCAGGTACGGGATGAGCATAATTGGATGATGTATAATTTTATGTCTTTTTTCCCCGGCATTGGGATGAATGGGTATAGTCTGGAAGCCTTTAGAAAGGTCATGCTGAGTATGAACTATTGTACAAAAAGATTCTCTTTCCCCTTCCACCCCAGGAAGACACTGCTAATGCTCTTTATGGCATCTACCATGGCAAGCTAGGAGAAATAAAAATTATGCCTCTGCTATGAGTCTGCATGATTCCTGTTCTCGTAGAGTTTCTGTGAGAGAGGATGCTTCTTGTGACTCAGTCTTCTGGCTCCCTTACTCAACTCCACTTCGCGGACAAGGCTCTGTTGTTACCAAATACCACCGCTAAACAGACCTCCTTATAGGATGGGCCCATGTTAAATCCGAAATAGATACATATGTAAATACACACATGCATACATTTATTTATCTTCAGAAGACCATGCTCCTGTGTGTGTATAATACATAAAAAATGTTATATCTGTCATATATCAAAAGCATATTTTTGGGGGTGTACGATTGACTTTTTATCAGTTTTATGAGGCTTTTTGATAGACTGTTACTTTCTTGTTTTCCCACTGGTATTTGCCATAGGAACTTTTATGATTTGTTTTGAGACATTTAAAGACTTGTCTATTCATCTCAACACAACATTGATGTTTGTGAAATATCTCACCATAGTTGCCTATTTATAGAATTATTGTGAGAGCTGCTTATTTTTAGATAAAGATGTCTTTAAACATTTTGTGTTGAATAAAGACCCCTGCCTGCCTACCTCTAAGCTTTTTTTTTTTTTTTTTTTCTGGCTGGATTGGAATGACTATTGAGTATTTTTTTCCATACCCTGGAGGCTAGCCATCTATCTTTCATTCTTCAGTACAAATATTTACCAATTCCACAAGAAGTTGAGATGATTGTCTTGAGCATACAAATTTCCCAAGAGGTTTCTGGCTAACTTGTCCTTAGAAACAGTGCCTGTGATTAATGAGGAATTATGCTCTAGCAATATTTTCTCTGCTGAGGGAAAGGCAGTGACAGTTCTTGCTCATTATGAAATAGATGTGGCCAAAAGTGCAGTTGTAGACTGTCATGGAGCATTTGGCATCTCTGCTAAAGAGGTAAAATTATGTCATTGGCAAAACAGTCTGGGCAGGTATCAAGTATGCTGGCGCTAGACAAACACTCGGTTGTGGCTTGTGAAGTCCTAATGGGGAACCTTCAAACCCCGTGTGAAGGACCCAACTGGAACCAATAGCCAGTTTTTGCCCCCTCAGAAGACCCACCAGCATTATGGAAGCAGATTTAGTCTCTTGTGGCTGCAACTATACTTACGCAGTTTTATTTCTGGCTCTTTTTCATGTTTCATAGAACACGATTATCTCCAACATATCAAAAATCACCTGATGTTTTAGTGGGGGGGGGGGGAAGGGGGATAGATGGTAGTCACATTACCCATTTTTCTACAATTAAAAAACAAAACCCTCAATGTTGTTGATGTAGATAACATAATTTTATCCTTAATTTTAAAAAGCCAAAATATCTTTTTATTTTGAATTTCCAAATTAAGCAATGCTGGTTTTATATCTCTGTGTTTTAGTTTTGTTCTAGTCTAAAAGGTAACACACATGGTCCTATTATCCAGCTCTGAGTGTTTGTCTAGAAAATGTGAGAATACCTTATCTTAGCTTTCCAATCAATGGTATTAGTTTAATTCAGATGCCGCTTTGAAATTTTAGCTAAATATTGAAGTTTGCATTCTCTGTTCAAGCTTCATTAGTCGTGATTAGGTGACACAGATGCACCTCTGATTTATGCATGTCTAAAAACGATTCTGAAAAGCCATCTTGTGCAGGGTTGATTGTTTTTGTGTACGGTTTTGTCCTTCTAGGCCATCTTCTTTAAACACTCTGATCAAGGAGGCCACCTTTGGGACATAACACTGGCAGACCGCTTGTACTCTGCATATTAACATTATAGATGCAGTTCTAGAAATTGAGAAGACAGGTATTTTTGTGCTAATGAGAGGATGGGACTAAATTTACAGAAAAGCAAATTTATACCAGGAGGGTTTTTTTTTTTAAAGGACAAATTTCTAAATGAATTTCTGACATTTTGAAATGTTTTGACAGTACTTCATTTGTATAAAGCTTTATGTGTAGCAGCCTCATTGACTTGTTTTTGTTTAGTCTGGTTTTTATTTGATCGTTTTTACCTCTGTTGCATTGGCGAAAAATAATTTAGGATTTTTTTTCGAGGCGCTAGCTGGCACAAGAAAACTCTGAATCCAGCCAGGGATTTTTCTATGGCCTAATTTGTGCATTGCAATGCGTATAAAATTTGCATCTAGTTTTATTTTTCAGTCTCTTTACTGGTATTTATGTAATGCAAAATTAAATGTTGCAGAGCGTTAATTAACCAAGGGAAGCTATAATCATCAGCAGAATCTATATAGTAAACCTGTGAAATTCATAGAGGCTCAGAACTTGAGGGTAAAATAGCCGTGTTTTGAAATAATATCATTGAGTTTGTGCTCCAACCAAATGACACAGCTGAACAGCAGAAACCCGTGTTGAAGGAGACATTTTTTCATATTCCAGGGAATTATAAAGTTTCCCCTTTTCTACTTCAAAAGATTATCAAAAAACAGAGACAGAAAAACGACTGAACTTAAGGTTAATATATTGTGGGAAGGCTGCAAATAATATAGGGCAATAAAAATATCTGATTTTAGTGCTATTGTAGTTTTCTTTTTAAAATGAGTTTTAAGAAGATTATCTTTGTTTTCTGGATGTGTCTTAATTTTATTTGAATTACCTACTCTTCTAATTCCATCAGGTATCAAAACAGGTGTCCTGTGTCAAAATAATATCCATTTTTCTAGTGTACAATAAAGGAAATTGTTCGATTATTTGGGGCAAGCAATATGACTGTCTCTCAGGTCCTGGAGAAGTTCTTTTTTACCTGGTTCTTTATTCTCCCTTTAGCACCAGAACTGCCTATGCTGGGATAAGACATACTCCTATATTTTTTTCCCAGGGGCGTTTGAGAATCCATAGCAATTGCCTACCATGATACCTGGGAGGATAATCTCATCTTCCCAGGGGTAAGACTTTACTCCTATAGGGATGAGATTTTACTTTACTTGCATGCTAACAAGTGAGCCTGCCACAGTTTCATGGATGCTGGCCAAAGATGTGAGACCCTTGGCTCAGAGACACAGGACTTTATTACAGCACGACAAGCGGCATGAGCTTCATGGTTCCTTTGGTTCCCCTCTTTCTGTTCCCCTCCTCCACCCACCTCTTCGGCTCCAAGTCTCCCCATGGGGGTGATGGGGAGCTGACCAGGTAGGTGCTGTGTACGCAGTGGGTTTGTGGCACAGCTGAGGACCCTTGAGTATAGGGAATCCAATATTTTATGATGGACTGTGTGTAAACCACACCAATCTTTGCCCTGGAGGGAAGCATTATTTTTATCTTCTAGGGCTATTTGCCATACAAACACCCTTGAAAAGTTAGGTTGGACAAAAGCTGGTACAACATGTACAGAAACACCTTGGAGAATTGTCTCTCAACACTACCAAGGGAAAATGTCCGGGCCTTGCGTGCATCCACTGCTCCACAAATAGTGTATCAGTGGCGTTCTTTTAGTGGCACATGGAGATAAAAGAAAACTGGTTCTAGTATAATATTTTTATTTCAGTCACAAGTCATCTCATTGGCCATTGGTTACTTTGCTCATTTGAAAGGCCTCAAAAGTCATCACACACCTGGAAATCAACAACAGGAAACATTAATATAGAAGTGAACGTCTTAAGGATAACTACACTTCCCTTTCTGGGTCTCCTCCCCTTAATTTTATTCTTTTTATATTACCCTGTTGGGTATTATTGGAAAGAACTGTATAAGATCTTTGAAAATATGGTGATAGGAAAGGGGAGGAGTCTCTTCTTTACTCTCACTCCTACTCTCTGACCCCCAGCCAGCTCCCTCTTGGCCTTCTGAGCTCAGGCTTTCGGCCCTGGTCCCTCATGGCTGGTGGATATTTCCACCCTGCATCACCATTGACACCACTATGCTGAGATCTTTGGCCAGTAGGTGCTGTCAAGAGTTGACTGTGTTACACTAGGTGCTTTCAAGGTGGATCAAGGGTCTGGAGGTTAGGGCGTGTGTTAAGGAATGAATGTGCCTCAGCTCTGGGCCATTAAGGAAATCATAGTGGGATCTATGGTGATGCAGGGTGGAGGTGTCCACCGTAGATAAAGAGCCAGGATTTGAGACCCTCGCCCTTTCAATGTGGGTATGAGAGCTACTGTATGTGATAGCAGATGTTGATTTTGGGGGTAATTTAATGAAAATTGTAGTACTATGAAAATTTGATTTTGCTGTGTAAACCTAACATTAATTTTAGTCATTTTATGTGACTGACTTAGCATTTATCCCTAATTACCAGGCAGCACAATGATTATTCATAATATTAAATATGTGTCAGATCAATGTTTTTAAGTTGCATTGATTATCACAGTAAAATCTGCTCTGCGTGATGCTCCATCTTCATTTGGATGGGCGTCTACTGAAGTAAGTAGCAGGCTTTCTGCTTACAACCTAAAACATTGGGGGTCTTTTTAAAAAAATTTATTTATTTTTGGCTGCACTGGGTCTTCGTTGCTGCGCGCGGGCTTTCTCTAGTTGCGGCGAGCGGGGGCTGTTCTTCGCCGCGGTGCGTGGGCTTCTCATCGCGGCGGCCTCTCCCGTTGCAGAGCACGGACTCCAGGAGTACAGGCCTCAGTAGTTGTGGCACGTGGGTTCAGCAGTTGTGGCTCGTGGGCTCTAGAGCGCAGGCTCAGCAGTTGTGGTGAACAGGCTTAGCTGCTCCGCGGCATGTGGGGTCCTCCTGGGCCAGGGCTCCAACCTGTGTCCCCTGCATTGGCAGGCGGACTCCCAACCACTGCGCCACCAGGGAAGTCCCCTTTGGGGGGGGGGGGTCTTTGAATGGATAGAGAGACTCATTTGCATTGGAAAAGATGTCTGTAGACAGTTTGACTGTGGGTCACTATGGACAGTAGAATCCTCAAAACTTGAGGACAGTGGTTAGGAGTAGCAGGGGAGCTGGCAGTTTAAGACTTTTAGTCTAGTAGCTAATTATCTAGTCCTCCTCTTGTTTTACTTCTGCCACTTCTGTTATTACTGGGGAATGACATTATTGAACCCTAAAAAATATGATGTCTACCTTCATGCTGGCCAAGCAGAGAAGTATACAATATCCTTGATACGCTGAAATAAATTGAAGTTCAAGGAATTAACTGTGTGTGGGAGGATGAGTGATCTAAATTCCCCCTTTCCTGCTTTCTGAGTCAGGACTTACTATTCTTCTTTACATTTTTGTCAGTCCGACTACTAATATTACCAATGTATATTAACCAAGACCACTTTGCTTTAAAATTCATTAATGTGGCATCGAGTTAGAATGAAGTAAAACAAAGCAAGGCATCTTAACAGGGTAAGAGGAGCCCCAATAAGTATTAGCTCCAAAGAATAATGTCTTCACCACTGAAAGGGGATGACTGACCACCAGTCTCTTAAATACTTAATGAGTGTCGAATGTACAGGTGACAAATTTGAGTCCCCTGCACTTGATAGATGAAACAAGGTTAAAAGAAGTTGGGTGTTTGTAGGGTTTGAACTCGAGTAACTGGCTCCTTTAGTACTTTCAGTATAGTTTTGAAATAAAATTTTAGTGGTTAGATCATTGTGAACTTTGTCTTTATTATAAACCAGTGGGAACTGTTTACCCATCAGGCTATCCCTTGGATTTTAGGTCAGTTTAAAGCTCTTTAATGCTGGTTTTACAGTGGAAACAGAAATCCTGTACTTCTGTGAAACAGAAGTAACCAGGCCAGTGGAATTACTGTAGAAAAACCTCTTTTTAAAGCTGATGGCTAAACCTCGGCCTCTTGAGTTAAGTATAATCTCTAAGTTATTCCTGGCAGAGTAATGAGACTGTGTTATCTTTTGTGGAAGAGTCAACTTCTCTGAATGCTTTTTATTATGTGTATGTTTAGTTGGATTCTGAGACTTCAGTGGAATTATACAACCTTGGCTTTTCTATCAATAGGTAAATTTTTTTTTAATTTATTTTTTATTGAAGTATACAGTAGTTGAAATATAGGTAAATTTTTGAAAGAACAAATTCGTTTTCTTTCTTATTATCTAGATATGGTTGGGGTGAATACAGTAAGGATAACAGGTATATAGTGACTGTATAATCAGTGTTTTGATCCTTTTGTTATGATTACTGCTATGTGAAACTGAAGATACTAGATTGATGTAGCTATGTAATCAGCATTTTGACCCTTTGTTATAAATCATTTCTGCTGTGTAAAAATAAAGACGAGTAGATTAATCAGAACATGCATTATCCATTTGTAATCAGTTTACAGATGAGGCAAAGTGGCCCACTATATCCAGATTTGAATGTCCAGCAGCCCTCCACTCCAATTACACACATTACATTTTTGTAAGTGATAAGCAAGTGTATTTTTCTTAATGATGAGTTATACAATATTTAATCTTATTTATCAGTATATATTCTGTATATATTTATTATGTATATCTGTTATACATGTCCTTAATTTTGTCAGTTCTGATGGTCTTAGATTTTAAGTTCCTAGAAGACAGTTTCAGTTCTGTCTCATTTATTTTAAAATCATCTGAGAAAGTGACAATTAGAGACTTGCGAAGGCTTTTTTTGCCCTAGTGATGGTGGTATTTAAACTGAGGTTTTCTTGGATTAACCTGCTTTTCCCTATAACTTAGTTCATATGAAATTATAAAACTTTACTTATATTTACAACTAATTTTTTTGGTATAAATCCTAGATTTTACTGTGCAGTCCTGATTTTTAATATTTTTTTTTCAATCTCAGGTTAAGTATTTGGTTGCTGTCTAGAGTTTTTCTTTGGAAACTGCAGCCAATGTATATAGTTATAATGACTGCATATTTATGAAATAAATTAATCTTTTTGAATTATTACCAGAGCTGTCCTTAGTATATGCAAATAGTTTTTAATCTTTAGAATTTATAATTACAATATTTTAATAAAGTAGCAAAATAATAGGCAAAAAAATGTTGATGGGTATAACTTTAAATTCTAACAATTTCATGGAGGCTGAATACAATTAGTTTAATGGCCCTGGTTAGAATCTCTCCTCTTGTTTTGTCCTTGTTCTGACGTATATTTCAAGGGTGAAACACTTATTTATTCTTTTAAGGGGAAATTTCTGTCATTTGAATGTGGCCCGATTGAGATTTATCTTTAAAACAGGTAGTGGAAACACTTAGCTTAAGTTGCAAAAATGCTTAACATCACAAGCTTTATAATCCCAGGGTGGGCCTCTTTAAAAGAATCTCAAACCTCAAAGAATAGAAAATGATTTCCCTTAACTTGCAACTTCCCGCAGCTCAGGTGGTAGAAACAGAAAACAGTTATTTGCTTGGTGACAATGCGGCCAACATTCCATAAATGTGATGTACAAAGTGAACACATAAGTAGTATTTCAGAAACAGAGAATCATCTAAGTCCCTGTTGATTATAGTATAGGTGCTGGACATTTTAATGGAATTGTTTCTTAATTACCGAACTCTTTTTGATAGCCATGAAAAAAAATTGGATTGGACAGTATTGATTCCAAGCACTTCTGTTCCTCTTTAGGGATAGTCTGAGCTGGCAAAACACTTACAGATGGGCAGACAAGATTGCTTAGTTTGCCCTCTGCTGAATTTGATCAATAGGAACCTATTTCTGTACCAAGGAGAAGTAGCTCTGTTAATTTAGGCCTGGAAATCTCATCATTAGATGCTCTTGAGTAAGAAGATTTAAAATGTTTTAGTTAAGATATAAATTGCATGTAAGCATTTTTAACAGTAAATTTTTTTCTCTTCTTCTTTTTTTTTTTTTTAACATGTCAGGTGATTCTTTGAGGTTTTTTTTTTTTTTTCCTGAATAAAAATACTAAGAGGGCCTTAACTAGTGTATAATACTCCTGTTCCACCCTATTCTGCTAGGATGGAAACTTTTTTTTTTTTCTGTAGTATTGCATATAGTTTTAGGAACTGGGAGAAAATAGAATTTTAAAAGAAAAGAACCATTTGGCTAATAGCATGATAGTGTTTTTCTCTTTTATTGTTATCCAGTTAACACACTTCTGTTTTGTATTCTGTATTCTCATACTCCCATCTTACCTTTATTCATTCAAAACCCATTTACTGAGCCTTACTATGCTCAGGGGTTAACTGGTTGATAACTTGGAATCAAGAATACATTGCATATTAGGAATGCCAAATTATATTTTTCTATTTTAAGCATTCATATAATCGCACTTGCAGTAACAAAATTGTATAAGATATATGGATTGGCTATGTGACTTCTGATTTATGATACTTCCATCTTATAACAAAACACCCAAAGAAGTTTTTCTAGATGTTTTCTGCTCAGTTCTTCTAATGGAGTCATTTCTCTGAGTGCTGAGATAGAGTTCGGACTCACTCAAAGCAGTAGGAAGTGATCAAGAAGGGAGAAAGCCTTGGCAAGCACCTGCGTTTCAGACTCAAGGTGCTCTGGCTCTGATTTAACTTTCTTTTTTAGCAGTTGGAAAAGAGTCTAAGAGACTGGGCTCCCCAATCTCTTACATTTGTCAGGTTCTCAAGACAGAAAAAAAAAAAAATGATCTTTGAATTGCAGTTTGAGATTTAAAGTTCCCAGATCATATTTCCATTTCCTGCTATATGTATTCTGAGGGAGCTGGGACATTATTAAAATCATCAGGAAATTGGGACTCCCCTGGTGTTCCAGTGGTTAAGGCTCCACGCTTCCAATGCAGGGGACGCGGGTTCGATCCCTGGTCGGGGAACTAAGATCCCACATGCTGTGTGGTGCAGGCAAAAAAAAAAAATCATCAGGGAAGTCAAGACTGCAGTAGACACTGATAAAAATGAAGAGGTTTTTAAGAAAGAGGTGCTGTGAAAAGGGGGAGAACATTCACAGTTTGTAATTGGTCTTGACAGGAGAGACACTGGAACCTTGTCGTCAGTGCTCTTGTGAGATTATAATTCGTACTCTTTTGATTTTTATTAATTTTATGATAAATAAGGAAGAAAAAACAAATAAATTTCTCAAGTAGTCATCAAGCAAAGGAAGAAAAGATATACATTTTATCTTGTTCTGAACCCGACAGACGTGAATGATCTCAAGAAAGGGATGTCAAGATCATCATTGAGTTGCCTGTAATGAAGATCATCTTGGTCATTGCATTGGAAAAGTCCAACAAACTGTGAAGTCATACTGCTTTCAGGGTAGAGTATAAAGCAATAAGGAGAAACACTGGGTATATCTAAAAATACAGGTGCAATTCTAAGTAGGTCAGTTTATATCCCTGATATCAGGACTAGGCATGTAGTTTTGGAATAAAGATGAACTCTGATGTGTCCATTGACGTAGTGTTGCAGTGTGTTCATTCCTGCATATTAACTGGGATAAAAGGGTGATTTTAATTTTACTCTTGTTTCCAACAATTCTTGGTAAGATTGCAGAGTATGTTCGTTTCCTAGCTTTAGGCACAAAAAAAACGACTATGACTTCATCCTGAGAATGATGCCCTCCCAGGTGTAAAGGGATCGATCGGTGTTCACTTTGCTTTTGCAACTTAAAAATGATAAATTGATAATGGCATAATTAAGATCTGCTCTAATTAACTGGTTATAATATGTGCATATATTTATTAACCATCTTTGTAATTCAGTGTTTGAAAATTGCAGGAGTGATTTGAAGTTCGACCTGAGAAACATTTTTAAAAGTTATTTACTTGATTCTCTTTGTAACTGTAATGACGATTAATGAGCAAATTGGTTTATTTTAAATACTTTCGAGTAGCTAAATTCACTATATTGCAATGATTAAACGCAAGAGTTTCATTACATTCTTTTAATTGGAGCCCAAGATAGAGCCAAGATATTGTACATGACACAATAGCCAAAAAAATAATTTCTGTGAAACGGTGTTGTTTTCCACAGCTGGCTTCAGACTCTCAGACATTTACCAAGAACTTAAACAAATGAAAGGAGTTTAACTGTGAAAATAAGTTGATTTGTTTGGAATTCTTCCACTTGTTATTTAAGTTGTTGATGGTTTTATGTACAGGAAAGAAGTTTCTTTTAGTTTGGTAGCTAAGCCTCATCCTGGAACACTTTCCTTCTCAGGGCTCATAGATTTTTCTGTAAGACTCCATAATGTTTTCTAAATATATATTCAGTTGTTTTACATTCTCTGAACTTCAGGTTTAGGAAGCAGGTTGCTGTTTTCCAACTCGGAATGCAGCAGGGTCAATCAGCCATTGACCTGGTCTTTACACAGTTCAAGACTGGATGCTGTCAGTTATTGCAGGAGCATTTGCTTTTCTTCAGAGAACCTTATGTGCATTGATAATTGATTTTTCATAGCTTTATACTTAGTGGTAAACTGTAGGAGGCCATTACTTCACATAACAGAGGCTTTAAGAATTAGACAGCTCCTATGACACTAACTGGTATTTGCAGGTAGTTTTCAGTTAAGGAAATAGGTCTGGCAGCGTGCCTGCTCTGCACCATCTACTTGTATCCCTTCTCTTTCAACGATGAAGTTCGGAGCATCTTGTCAAGAAGTATAACTTATGTTCAAATAATGCATGTGGGCTGGACATCTACTGCCAAAAACAAGCTGCCTGGGGGCAAAAACGAAAAAAGCATCATGAGTGCTATTGAACAGCTCACTGTAGGCTTTTAATTATCTGAGATTTACATAAGCAACTGTATGAAATGGGAGATACATCCAGTTAAATGACAGTAAATTTACTTTGCTGCAGAATTCAATGATTTACATCTTGGTTTCCCTGCATTGCATTAATTACCTATTTGTTAGCAGATTAAAAAGCATCTGGGTAAAATTTAACCTACATATATTTGAATTAACTACAGTGATTGATTTATCTGTATATTTATTCACTCATTTATTCAGTAAATTTATGTGCTAAACATTGGGGATAAGAACACATATAAACAGATAGAAACAGCTTCATATTCTTCAAAAGCTGGCAGTTCTGCCTGGGTGATAAACATGTAAGTAAAAATAGTAATGTATTGGGAAAAGGACAATAACAAAATATGTGGAACACAGTTGTAATATTCATTTGCTCATTTAATCAATATTACTTGAGCCTCTACTATATGCTGGGGTGGACATGGCGTATGGTAGGTGGGCTTGAGTAGACCTGGTCTCAGAAGTAAGGACAGGTCAAATGTTATTAGAAGAACGTAGCCACTGGCATATCCATTTCTGATGGTATGAAAGACCACCAGATTAAGATAACCACAGGCTGGTGAAAAAATAGTTTAAAATCTTTTTAAAATGTATTGCTGAGCTAACACAAGAGAAGGAAACTGAAGAGACCAAAACTCAAGCGAGAGCTGGAATTCTGCAAGTTGGGTGAGCACCAAAGCTGGCTTACACCTCAGAGGTTTCTGCCAAATCTGTGAGACCTTGAACTTTCACACCAGGGCCAAGTGTCTCTCCAGATAGTCAGGGAAGGGTAATGCCAATGTTACATAAACTCTTTCCGAGAAGAAGGAAGAGAAGGCAGTCCCAAACTTCTTTTTTTTTTTTTTTTTTTTTTTAAATTTTATTTATTTATTTATTTATGGCTGTGTTGGGTCTTCGTTTCTGTGTGAGGGCTTTCTCTAGTTGCGGCAAGTGGGGGCCACTCTTCATCGCGGTGCACGGGCCTCTCACTATCGCAGCCTCTCTTGTTGCGGAGCACAGGCTCAGTAATTGTGGCTCACGGGCCTAGTCGCTCCGCGGCATGTGGGATCTTCCCAGACCAGGGCTTGAACCCGTGTCCCCTGCATTGGCAGGCAGATTCTCAGCCACTGCGCCACCAGGGAAGCCCCCAAACTTCTTATATGAAGCAAACATAACCTTGATACAGAAACCTGGCAAGGAGGCAAGTAGATTAGAAGAAAAATTTTAGGCTACTCTCCTCATGAAAATATATGCAAATATCTAAACTTGTAGCATGCAAAATCCAGATACATCTGAAAGAGATAGTGTATATGTAATGTTATTTCAGGAATACAAAATTTATATTAATATTAATTAATTATATTAATATTAACAAATTGATTAATGTAATATATCACACAAAACACAATAAAGAATCTTTTTAAACTCCCAGTGGATTCAGGAAAATAGAATTTTATAAACTTCAGCATCTATTTTTGACTTTAGAAGAATAATTCTTGGCAAACTAAGAGAATAATGAAACTTCGTTATTCTAGTAAAAGGAATCTATACAAAACCTACAGCAGATATCCACCTAATGGTGACATACTGAAAGCGCTCTTTTTAAGGTCAAGAACAAGATAAGAATGCCCACTATCACCACTTCTATTCAATATTGTACTGGAGGTTTTTGCTGGTGTAAGATGACAAATAAAAAATAAGAATTGGAAACAAGAAGCAAAACTGTCATTGTTCAAAGCTTATATATGTAGGAACCTCAAATAGATATATTAATAAATTACTAGAATTAATAAGACAGTTTAACAAGTTGCTGGATATAAAATCAATATATAAAAGTGAGTTGCATTTCTATATGCTAACACCGAGAAGTTAGTATAACAACATATATAAAGTAACAAGAAATAAATCTGACAGCAGTTTTGCAATACAATGTTCCTATTTAAACAACGTGTGAGGTTAGACAAATAGAACCAAGGAACAAATACAGACAATTATAAATTTTATTGCAAAAAAATTAAACAAAGTCTCAATAAATAGAGAGCCATATATTAGAGTCCGAGGTCAGAAGATGTTAATTTTTCCCTAGTTGATTTATAGATTCAATGTGAATTTAGGAAACACCTCAACAGAGTTGTGTGTATTTGTGTAACTATCAATAGATAAAATTATTTGAAAAAGGAAAGGACAAGGAATATCCAAGACACCCATGAAGAAGAACAAGGCGAGGCATATTCTTTTAAATAATCAGGTTTATTCAAGTCCATATTCCATTGTCCATATTTAGACAATGTACAAGTTTGGATATGTAGAAATATGGAGTAAAATGCAGACTCAGGCATATATGAAAACTTTATTTATAGAGGTAGCATTGCAGAACGGGGGTAAATGTAAATAGTAATGGGCAAATGATTAGTTAATTGTATGACAGGATTGAAATTGGGTGCCTATCTCCTTACAAAAAGTAAAAGTGATTAAAATTTTAGAAATGAAAGAGAAAACTATAAAACATTCAGAAAAAAATATAGGAGTATGTTTTTATGACCATGGGGTAGAAGGAGATTTCTAAAACAGACACAAATAAAGCAAGACACAAAAATGCAAACCGTTAAGGGAGGATTTAATTTGACCATATTGAAATTGTTATTCTTTATCAAAAGACACTGGTAAACAGAGTGAAAAGACAAGCCACAAACTGGTACAACTGGCAAATAACTAATATCCAGATAACAAAAAGAACTTCCTCAAATCGGTAAGAAAAAGACAGTCCAATACAAAAAAAAAAAAAGATTTAAAAAAGGAAGAGAAAATTGAAAGACTCACAAACATATGACAGGGTGTGAAATAGCATTATTACTCAGGGAAATGAAAATTGAAAACACAATGACATACCATTACCCACTCACTACACCTACCAAACTAAAAAAAGTGTTGTGAAGTTGCGATAGCAGTGGAGAACCCTCATTCACTTTTGGCATTTCTTAGTAAGTTAAACATTCATCACACACTCCCATAATTCTAAATACCACTTTTTAATATACATGTTAGAGAAATGCTTACACACTGTTGTACAAAAATGTTCATAGCATCATAGATTGTAATAGCTACTCTAGAGACAAAAGTAGAGCTTGTGAATAAGTACATATATGTTTATATCATGGAAGGAGAGGAACCATAGGTTTTCTAGAACGAACTGTGTAGTTTAGAAGTAGTCTCAGTAGAATTTGATCACCTACCAGAACGTAGTGGAGAACCTACTTTCTGGAAGGAAGACAGAGTAATGGACAATAAGGGGTGAGTGATTTCTAGTTCTAATTTGAGCAGTTATGTCCATAGTGGTGCCATTGACCATGATATTTTTTCTAATAATTTCTATATTTATTTTAAGTTTTAAAGGCATAAATGGCCAGAGAAGTGCTTCCTGTCTCTCTTAATTTGAAAACAGCAGGTGGTTATCCATAGTATCCATTATAAATATACTATGATATTGGCAAGGCACTTCACACAATTGTGCACACACACACACACATATAGACACATGCAGAAACTCAAATGGCAAAACTGATAGAAAAAGATGCTCCAACCCAGTAGTATTAAGTATTTAAACTATACATACCCACCAGATTGGCAAAAGTTAAGAAGCTGGTAACACTAAGTGTTAGGTTGTAGATGGGGACTCTCGTCCACTTCATTGGGAGTAGAAATTGGTATAACTACTCTGGAAAACACTTTGGTATTACTTAGTAAATTTGAACCTGCACATAACCTATGAACCCAGCAAACTCATTATTAGGTGGAAACCCTCGAGAATACTTGCATATTTTCACCAAGACACATGCATAAAAATATTCTTAACATCAAAACATAGAAACAACCCAAATGGCCATCAGTATTAGAATCGAAATCTACATGGGGGCTTACACATTCAGTGGGATAGTACACAGCAATAAAAATAACTGAATATGGACGAGTTTTGCACAGACGTAATGATGAATGAAAAGAAGCAAGCCTCTGATAATGCATAGTGTATAATTTCATTTCTGTCAAGTTAACAAACACAACTTTTATTTTATTTTTTTATTGAAGTATAGTTGATTTACAATATTATATTAGTTTCAGGTGTACAGAGCATAGTGATTCAGTATTTTTACAGATTATACTCCATTAAATGTTACTACATGATGATGGCTATAATTCCCTGTGCTGTACAATTTATCCTTACCAGACGAAACTTTTAATACTTTATTTAGGGATGCAACCCACAGGTGGTGAAACAAATGCTAGGCTCAGGGAGAGAGGATGGGGGTGATGAGGAAGCATGGGGGGGGTGACTGGGATTGGAGCAGCAAGGGATTTCTAAAGCATGGTACAATTTGCTACTTTTGAATCTGGGTGGTGCTTACACAGGTGCTTACTTTGTTACAATTTTTTTAAATCTTCATATGTTCTCTCCATATTGTGATCTATATATCGTGGTCAATTTTGCAATAATAATAATGTTTAAATGAAACAATAAACCAAAATATTAACAATACTCCGCTCTGAGCTATAGAATTACAGGTAATTTTGATTTTTTTCTTTGAGTGTTTCTGTTTCTTAAAATTTTCAAGTGAAAATGATAATCAAAAGAAATGACACTGGGACTTCCCCGGCGGTCCAGTGGTTAAGACTTCACCTTCCAATGCAAGGAGTGTGGGTTCAATCCCTGGTCGGGGAGCTAAGATCCCACATGCCTCCTGGCCAAGAAACCAAAACATAAAATAGAAGCAATATTGTAACAAATTCAGTAAAGACTTTAAAAATAGTCCACATGAAAAAAAACTTTTAAAAAAAGAAACGAAAAAGAAATGACACATATCATGTTATCATTTTTTAAACTGGAAAAAAATTATTCGATGAGAGGGGCCACATGCATCACGTATGAAAACTTCCTGGTCACAGAAGAAAAGGGTGGTGCCCCTGAGTAGAATTTGATTTTTCTATACTTCTTAGCAAGACATGTTAGGGAAAAAGGTTAGAAAAAATATGCAGTATCACTTGAAGCTCGTTTCCTTTGCTTCAATTATTTCACCTTTACGTGTATATTTTCAGTTTCTTCTTTCTTACTCCCATTTGCAAATTAAATGGAAGACAAGCTTATCCAACTGGGAGTGAGATTGTTTTCTGGGCTTTTTGCTTTTTCTCCCTCAACTTGACATCATGCTTTTCATTTTGGGTAGGTAGACATCAAGTGGTCTGTCTAAGGGGTTGTTTGCACATTAGTGGTTGTACTTACCAACTTGTCTTCTAACTCTGAGCCCACTATGTTTGCTAGAATTCAATGTATCTCACATATGGATCTCATCCTTGCTGTTTATGGTAAGTTTCAAAATGTGATTGTACTTTCAACTCTCCTTGTGTTGTTCTATTTGCCCTTTTTTATATCTTTATTGGAGTATACTTGCTTCACAATGTTGTGTTAGTTTCTGTTGTACAACAAAGTGAATCAGCTATAAGTATACATACATCTCCATGTCCCCTCCCTCTTGAGCCTCCCTCCCATCCTCCCTATCCCACCCCTCTAAGTCGTTACAGAGCATCGAGCTGATCGCCCTGTGCTATGCAGCAGCTTCCCACTAGCCATCCATTTTACACTTGGTAGTGTATATATGTCAATGCTACTCTGTCACTTCGTCCCAACTTCCCCTTCCCCTGCTGTGTCCTCAAGTCCGTTCTCTATGTCTGCATCTTTAAATGGAAAGGTCTTTCTCAAAACATGGCCATTTGATATGATGTGAGGAAAAAGGACTGCAGGACTACTTGCAGGAATGCCATATTAGCAGTTGGCACCATCCTCTGCTTAAATCTCTCCTTAGTCCCATTTTCCTTTAATTAGTCTCATGGGAAAAGAGAAGCGAGATCATGTTGCAAAATGGGACATTTTTGGAATTCTCATTATTCTTTTATAATTGCGCCCCTGGTCATTTTTTATCTTTACCTCAGTAGAGTTTCTAGCAAAAACCAGAGACTGGACAGGTTATGGAGCACCTACCTCATACAAGGCAGTGTTCAAACTATACAAATATATAGGGCCTGCCCCTTTTCCTCAAGGAATCTATGATCTAAAGGGATGGGCAGCCATGTTAATAATAGTAATTAATGTGAATAATGCTGCAATGAACTTGGGAGCACAGATATCTCTTTGAGGTACTGATTTCATTTCCTTTAGGTATATACCCAGAAGTGGGATTGCTGGGTCATTTGGTAGTTCTAATTTTAATTTTTTGAGGAACCTCCATACTGTTTTCCATAGTGGCTGCACCAATCTACATTCCCACAAACAGCGTACTATGGTTCCCTTTTCTTCACATCTTTGCCAGGGCCAGCATGTGTCATCTGTTATCTTTTGGATAATAGCCATTTTAAGAGGTGTGAGGTGGTATCTCACTGTGGTTTTGATTTGCATTTCCCTGATGATTAGTGATGTTGCACACCTTTGCATGTACTTGTTGGCCATTTGTATGTCTTCTTTGGAAAAATGTTTAATCAGGACTTTTGCCCATTCTTTAATTGAGTTTTTTTGTTTTGTTTTTTTTTGCGCTATTGAGTTATACGAGTTCCTTATATATTTTGGAAATATATTTTGAATTAACCTTTTTATCACATATTAGGTTTTATCAGATATTTTCTCCCAATTCATACATTGCCTTTTCATGTTGTTGATTGTTTCCTTTGTTGTGCAGGAGCTTTTTAGTTTACTGTAGTTCTTTTTGTTTATTTTTGCTTTTGGTGCCTGAGCTTTCGGTACCATTATAGCATCCTTCATAATAGCCAAGGTTAGTTTGACTCTACTAATCATTTCACTATGTATATATTTATCAAAACGTCCTGTTGTTCACCTCAAATATATACAATATTTATTTAAAATAATAATAATAATGATTGTTATAATAAATGATGAGAATAACAACCACAGAATTAATTTAGCATTTCCTATATAAGCAGTCTTTATATATTAAGTCATCTAGTCTTCAAACAGCTGTATCACCTGGTTGCAATTTGGTACCATTTTGCAGATGAGGAAATTGAGATAGGGAAGTCAAATCACGGGCCCTAAATTATAGTACTACTGAAGGGTAGTCAAAATTTAAAAACCAGGTAGCCTGACTGTAGACCCACTGTCTGTACCCACTACACACATGATGTTCAAGTTCACTGCAAAATAAAGCAAAGAACAAGCTTGGTACAAGGACTAGGTGTGGACTGAGAATAGTACTAGTCAGTGTCAGGATTCCAACTGAAACCTAGGAGTTTGGAACTGACTTCACTAAAGACCCATTCCTGGAGTGGTGTAGTCAGTGTTATTCAGTCCTGTGTTTCTTTATGTTGACATCCAAGGTCTGTGTCTTCCTAATGATTAAAACTCCTGTTTTCTGTAAACATACCTTAATATTCCCAGCAACTATGTGCACTTCAAAATGTCAGAAATTGCTGCACACAATTCTAAATGAAAACTTCATGCCTTAAGTTTAAGAGAATGACCAATCAGACTTAGAAACAAATGTACAAACAATGTATGGAATGATATGCTAGGCATCTTGAAGGGGCAGTTCTCACAAATTATGAGAAAGTACGGAAAGCAAGAAATTGGATGTCCTTAAACTGAAAAAAAGTGTGAGTAAGACCACAGAAATTGAACTGATGGAACATTTATTTGGTTCTGTGGTCATTTAATTGAATGATTTTGTGTGATCATTTGAATTTTAACAGGCCACACACACACACACACCCCCCCCCCCATCATTATGTGGTCAATCACATCTCTTTTTTCTGAAAGGAAAATAGGAAAACTGAAAGTAAAAGACATGCTAACTTAAAGCTGCTTTAAGTGATAGTTCCCACTGAAAGTTTAAGTCTACCCAACACACACATGCTGGGTCAAGGTGCTATCATCTTAAAAAGAAAAATCTACTGTATATGTACTGTAGAGCCCTGTTTATGGCGGCTATGAAGTGATAATTTAGAATTTTAGATGTTTTTAAGAGGTAAAATATTTATCTTGGATCTTTGGGCATTAAATGTAAAATACAACAGTTTGCAGGAAGAGGTGCCTTCACTGAGTTCCTCTCTTTGGCAAGATCTAAAAAAGTCCATTTTTGATCACTTTTCCGTATTGATCTCCTTCAAGGCAGCTAGTAAATAATTTCAGCACCACTGTTTTCTTCTTGTTTATTCATGTCTTTCACTAGAGAAAAGAAATATTTGCTAATGGAAGAAACAGAACAAAATATTTACACCATGCTGTGCCTTTCTTTTGACAAGGGCAGATGTGGTAAGGAAGCTTTTTCTCCCTCATAAAATTGTTTACAGGAAACAGTGGGAAAGAGCTAAAGAATAACCATTTTTCTTTAGCAGCTGGAGGTTGTCTGAATGGAGTCTTCAATTCCCATGCATGTTTTGTAATGCAGATTTCTTTAAAAATGGTCTTGCCAGTGCACCTTAAATACATTCTAGAATTATTTTACCATGAAATTAGTTTTCTCCATCATTGGCTTAGTTGAATCCCTTTTTTTTTCTGATCAATGCTGGGACATTTAAAATAAAGCCCTGGCTGCACATGCTATTTTTGTAAGTTCCTAACCCAAATCCATCAGCGTGTGTTGAGAGCCAAGTCATTGTTGCAGCCTCGTTACTGGGTATCTTGCTTCTCCTCCTCTCATCCTGAGGCTTCATTCTCCACTTCTGCCCCGGCCACTGGCTTGCATTTGTGTAATTATTTTATTTATTATATAAATAGAGAAGGAAAGGAGCTTCAGGAGAAAAAGGGGCACAGAACTTTGTTGCAACTGGATGAGCCATATCTAAAATTACTGATTCAAATAGCAACCCATGGTTCAGAAATTATACTGGGAAACTAGCTGGTGGTGATGATGTTGATAGAGGTGATGGTGGTGAGGGTGATGGAAGTGGTGGTAGGAATTGTTGTTGAGATGGCTGGTGGCAGCAATGAAGGTGATGATGGGATTGTAGTGGCGGTGGTGGTGATGGTGTTAGTGATGGTGGTGATGGTGACGGTGGTGTTGATAGTAATGGTAGTGATTCTGGTAGTGGCGGAGGTATGGCAGTGACTTAAAAGCATCCCAATTAAGGTTCTAAGAAATATGGTTGCTGCAACACTATTTCTATGCTGTGCTCCATTCACAACAGGTGGTCCTCTTTCTATGCTAATATTTTTCTGTATTTAAAAATACAATGAATTTTCACAAGGGAAGTCTTTATCAAATATGCTATATACATATAGAAGATTCTTCAAAGTCAGCACAATAAAATTTCAATTGTTTGTTTGGTACCCATTTAGTACCCTTGAGGAATGAGAGTTGTAAAAAGGAAACCAACCCTGTAAATTTAGTAGTGTTAAAAATCTCCCCATATTCACTTTTCCAGTTGCTGTTATACCTGAGGGTATTGTCTCTGTGTCATTGCTAGTTGGCACATTTTTTTCATTCCACACTTTGAAATATGAGTCTATTACAGAAGGATCATGTTGGTGAGGCATTGGGGATGAATAAGTTGGGAACAGTAATTAGTTCTCAGACATTCCATTTGAGGATGGCAATGCATTTTTTTCCCCCAAATAATTTCCCCCCAAGCAGTTGGTTTATAGTAAGAAGAGTTTAGTTTGACTAAACTCACACATTCTGAGTGGACTATCTTTATCTTCTTGACACATCGTTTCCCAATTTTGTTGTATTTTTCCTCGTGCTCATTGTTTCCCACAGAAGATTTCCTCTTCTAGAGATGCAGCCTGTGACACCTATTACTCACGTCTGGGGTGTGAAGCCTTTCTGGCTTAGACAACAACAAACAACAACTTCTCAATCCATCCTGCTTACCGCTCCACCTAACACCCTGCCTCTTCCACTGCCATGGTTCTTGCAAGTGGCGTGTGGAGTTGTCTTCCCTTGTTCCTACTTTCTCATCTCTTCAATTCACTGCAGTCTGGCTGTTGTCCTGACCACTTCGCAAAATTTCTCTCAATATTAGCCAATGACCTTTATTGCTCAGCTGAGAGGCCATTTCTCAGACTCCTCCTGGCCACCTAGATGGCGTTTGATCTTGTTGATTGCACCCTCTCTGGTAAACTATCCAACTCATATTCAGCTTAAATACCAGTTCCTCCAAGATGACTTGCTGGACTCTTCCGAGTCTGGGAAAGTACTTCCGTAGCATCTGCATTTCCATCATAACTTAGGAACTGTTCGAAAAAGTCTGTTCATTTATCTGTCCTGCCTCCTTTGTACCCCCCGCGCCTAGCACATGTATGACACATAACAGCTACCTATTTTCCTCAAATTTCTTTTGATTTCAGTAGCACATCTTTTCTTGAGCTTAAGCAAACGGAGGATTTATTACTGTGATTCGGGGTTACATCTTGGGTCAAAAAGCAGGAAGTGCCACCAGGCCTTGTGGGGACTGAGAACAGGAAGAGACAACTGTAGGAACCAAGACAATTTATCTCGGATGTACCCTGCCCTCTGGGGCCAAGTAACTATGAGCTTCTGCTTCTTTCTCTGTTTTGGTCCCTTTTTTTTTTCTGCTTATCAGCTTCCCTTTCGTTCCTCTGAGTTTACACGTCCTCAGCTCCTGTCCTCTGTGCCAGGGAAGTGGGAATGAGTGGAAGAAACCCCCTGAGGGTGTGCGGGCTGCTCACATGAGCTGGGCCGGCACTCCAATGTGCCCATTTCAGCTCTCACTTAAAAATCGGGTGAATGATTGAACATCTGTCTCCCAGTCTTCTCTCATTTCCTTAAGCAATCTAAACTCTCAAAACACTAATATTTCTCACTGACAAGAAAGTGATTTTACCCAGCAGAGCTACAACCTTCCTTTACACTCCTCTTATTCCCACGATGGCATATATTGTCCTTATCCAAAAGAGCTATTTTTATCTAAAATGAGTTCCTTCTGGAGTCTGAGTTGACCATCACCTTCTTATTTTGGTTAAAAAAGTGGGAAAAGTGGGATTCAGTATTTATATGAGTTAGTTATTGCTACAGTAATGGAGTGTGATGAACAATGACCCAACTCTCTAGGGCTTACCACCACAGGCGTTAGGTTTTTTTTTGCTTGAGGATCTGTAGGAGCTGAGGTCTGGCTGATTTTGGCTGAACGCATTTGGGTCTGCTGATTTCAGGACCTGGGCTGAAGGGACGCAGGCTACATGGGGTTTGCTCCTCCTGGGAGGGATCCCGAGTAGGAGTAAGGGATGCATCTGCAGGCCTGGGCTCAGATGTGCCAACTGTCCTATTGTTTAAAGCCAGAGACAAGGCAATCAGCTACCGTGGTCTTAAATTGCCTAAACGATTTCAATGGATTTTCAGTTTTTAAGGGAAAGTTCCAATTCCTTAGCTCAGTGTGCTAGATTGCTAGGCCTATAACTGCCTCTGGTTGATGTCACGAGCCTCATTTCTCTCTCATTTGTCCTCATATATGTACAGTGTGGCTCAAGCCAATTAGCATTGCCATTGAACCTGGCATATTTCATACCTTCTCATAGGCTATTCTTTCAGACTTTCCTCCCCTTCTTTATCAGCTAACTCCTATTTAAACGTTAAAGCTAAGGTCAAGGAAAGGCTTCCTCCTAGAAGCTACCCATGATTGCCTTAAGCTGGCATTGAGGCCCCTTCTCTGTGCTTATCATCCGGTGTTTCCCTCTCTCATTGTCCTTACCACCCCCCACCCCACCCCCCGCCCCCGTGCCATAACTTGGCTGTAACCCTCTGTTCCTCTAGGCAGAACTGAAAGTTCCTCAGGGACTATGGTAACACCTTAATCAACTTGTGTCCCTAGGGAGTAGCACAGTGCCTCACACTTACAGGCATTCAGTCAAAGCTGGGAAAGGAAAAGAGAAGAATGAAAAGGCCAGAAGGTGGAAGGGAGAGGGCGGAGGGGAAAGACGGAAGGAAGGGAAGGTGGTGGCTGGTTACTTGTGGCTCCGCTCATTCACTGGGTTCATCCAGTGAGCTTATGTTAGGAATATCTTATTTTTATAATTGAGAGATGCTGGACCTTAACAATACAGCATAGTTAGCTCAATTTTGCAGACACTGTTCTTCCATTGAGAGCATCTAGATATTTAGTACTATAAGCACATGCTTAGACCGAAAGTCTCTTCCCAAAGCCAAGTTGGTGCCCTTCTCACTTTCCTGTGAGTATTTTGTGAGTCCTACCTTGCCTAGCGATGTCTGCGCGAGCGTGGGCGAGTTTACTTGATATCAGTTTGACTGATATGTAGTTAAGTGCACGGTCTTGAGTAGCCCTGGTGGAATGCTAATAAGGAAATGGGGACTTAGTTGTTCTTAGGTCATTTTCTTATTGGAAAAACAAAGGGTGAGGAATGTAGCCAGGACTGAGTTCCCCCGTTTTCTAGGCATGTATCAAAAGGAGTTTATCTGTATCTGAGCTTCTCTAGAGCCTAAGTGACTACGTGACAACTCATGGTAAATACTCCTCAAAAAAGTACATGCTGACTTGTTTTAGAATGCATGTGCTGTTTAAAAATAGGTAGGGAGTTTGACGCACACCTGAATGCTTCGGAGGTGGCATCTGAAGTGTCTGGCCTTGCTCGCAGCCTCTTCCGGGGGGGAAGGTTTCTCCTCACCTCACCTCTGGTCTCCAGCTGCTGGCGGCAGTTAGATTACAGAGGCAGCGTCCAATTACTCAGAATATCTGCCCCAGCTCTTGGCGGGGCCTTAAACTGCCTGGCTTTCACAGATGATGGATGGCACTTTTTGTAAAATGCGATTTCTCTAGCACGTTAGGAGGCTGAGTCCGGAAGAGGGTAGGTCTTTATTCTCACAGGAGAGCATAACTGAGAACATGGCCAGACAAAGTCAAGAGGCCACTGAGCGAAGGCCCTGCTGTGACTTCATCAGAATCCAGTGAGGGCAGCATTGCTCACAGACGTGTTGGCTGCAATTTACTCGTGCGTGAGAAACTGTAGTTTCTCAGTGTGAATTTCTTTCCGGTATGTTGTTATAACTCGGTGGAATGGGAAGGGCCTGGCCAAGTGTTGTGAGTGTTCCTGTGTCCTTGCATGGCCTCCCCAGGAGCTACAAGAGGGGTGGAAAGTTGCAGAGATGGCTGTCAGCATACAGTGAGCAGTGAAAATCAGTGAGAGGAAAATGGTCCATTTTTGCTTCACTGATTTTTGCTAGTCAATGAATCCTCTTCATTTTATATACCCGCCTCCTTCAATTTTTTTTCCCTGTTGGACATGTCTTACTGTTACCGCCCTCCATCCAGCATGGTACTAAGACTGACAGTTCCTTGGATCACAGGGGTTTGTTGGTGACGGCAACGTGCGAAGTTTGGTGCGCAGCACAGTGAGTTGAAGCTGAGGCTTGGGGAAGATGATGCTTGCCCTTCTTATTAGAGAGTGTCTGATACAATGGACGCATGAAGGGCCATGGTATTAGGGTTGAGTAGATTAGCTTAGAGACCGGAGGGATTGCGTTGAAATGGATAGGAAACATTTAAAAGAAAAAAAAAAAAAAAGGACTGGTAACAGCTCCTATTGATGAAGAACAAATATAGGGCCCAGAGAAGTGAGTAGTGGGGCGAGTTATAGGACTTAGAAGGTATCTTTAGTTTAACACAAAGTTACTGCACTGATGTTTTTGTGAGAATGCTAAAAAAAAAAAAAAAAAAAAAAGCATTTGGTCTACAGTAATGTAAGTTTAATATATTAAGTTAATCATTTGGAGTTCTTGGCATGTTTTTGGGCACCACATTATGTAGAAGAATCATTTGCCCATAATGAAGAGAAATCAGAAACCCAGAAATCATGATCTCTTTGGAGTATTTGCCCAAGGGAGACTTGTTCAAATTAATACAAAAAGGATGAAAAGAAAATTTTAGTATGTACAGTTATTGTCTCTGGCTAGAATTTGTTTTAGTTATTTCTTTCAAATAATCATTGAATTGCTCTTCATATTTTTAACTCTCGGATGAGAAGCTGAGGCACAGGATATTTTTTAAAATTGCATAATATCAAATAGAAGCTAAATGCAGAGGTTGGATAAGAAGTCAAAATCCTATACATTTTGTCTATTGATTGGCTATTGAAACACATTACCTTCTAGGGAGGCAGTCGACACTTATTGGAATTTTCCCAAGTAGGGAAAGGCAAGGTTCAAAACTAAAATTCAACTCTGTCTTCTCACCAGTGAGGCTATTTATTTTGTTCCTATATAGACCTTTAAGGTCTATATAGGACCTTTAATTTATATTTTGCATTCGGAAACTTTTGCTCCGATATCTAGTACCAAAGTGTCATGAACATTCTTGGGTTTAGAATGTGTTTAATTCTCTGAGCTATCATTACTCTTCAGTCTTATACTTCTCTGCTTTTGGACCAAGAAGGTGGGCAGTGACTTAAAAGCCTGCTCCCTGGTCTAAGCAATGCCTCTTCACAGGGCAGTCTGTGCTCATGTAGCTCTGTGCACACACCCCAGGGATGACAGGAGGTTGATAGCAGTTATTAAAATGGGTTCCACGTTTTCCTTAAGGCCTTGGGCACTAATACAAACCTAATACAAAAGTTTAGTTGCCTGATAATAAATGTGTAATGTGTTCTTCAAGCGAGTTTTCACAAGTTTTCTTTTATTTCCCTGGAAACCTCTGCCTGCTCCTTGACCATCAGCAGTCTGTTAGGGCACATGTCAGCAGAAGCGATTTGGCTAGCATATAGCCCTAAGAAAATAGTGGCATTACCCATCAACCAGTATTATGCAGAATAAAAAAAACAAACCCTCCTGAATTTGTTTTGCTAATGGTATGCACTAGTTAATTAGGGACTTCACTCATCCAACCATAGTCACGGGAAAAATAATCTGATGAAATCATTCTAACTTTGTCCCTTGGTAAACCTGGTAAGGCACAAAGACATCTGTGGTCATATTCCAAAATGAGGAATCCAGAAGTTGAAATGGAACTTAGTGATAATTAGCTTAACCTCATCTAAAAATCCTCATCCAAAAAAGGAAGGAAGAACCATGAAATAAAACAAACAAAGAAACCCCATTCTGGTCTCTCAGCCCTCATATTCAAACTGCTTTAGAAGAACATGCCCTCACCTGCTGAGATGCACAGTGGCCTTGGCAGCTGGTAGATTTTTACTTGAAGAAAACAGTCACCATCTGAACACAACAGGTAACTATCCTTTTGTTGAAAGGGACGAGTGGTGCTTTGTCATAGCTAGTGAAAACTCTTAAATTTAAGGAATAAATCTGACATGGACATGAAAAGAAGAGTCTGTCTTCATCTTTGCTGGAACCTTAACACTCCAAGAACACAGATAATTAGGTTAATTTCCTTCCACAGCTACTCAGGGTCCCTAGATAGATCTGATGGATGGGTTGCCCAAGGAGAGAGAGAACTAAGACGTGAATCATTCCTTGAGATTGTTTACTACCTGTGGTGACATTAGATCTTGTGAATGTCGCCAAATATGGTTCAGTAAGATAGGGTACGTTTGTGGTGTAGTGTCTGGAATCATAGAAAGAGAAATGTATCTGTGCAGTCCAAGTAAGTGCCTTTCCATCGCTGGCATTGGACTAGTTTTTATGTGATCAATAATAATAATAACAAGAATAATATTATACCTACCCTTTATATTTAGCATTTGCTTTGTGCCTCTCACTCCGTGACTGTTTTATGTTCACGACTCTGATTTTTACAACTCTGTAATGGAGATGTGATTACTCCCATTTCCCAAATGGAGATTTGGGGGCCAAGAAAGATTAAGTTATTTGCCTGGGTTCACATAGTTTCCAAGGGGTAGAGGAAGAATCTGAAGCCAGATCGATCAGACTTGAAGTCCGTTCTCTTTGCTTTTGTTCTATGCCTGAGATAACTGGGAAGGGAAGCTGGGAGAGAGGCATCTTAGATTTAAGCCTTCATTCATTCATTTTTCATTTGAAAATACTTGTTAAAGGTCTACTGTGTGCTAAGCCCTGAGGATGCAATGATGACTAGAAAACAGTCCCTGTGTCAAGGAGCTCTCACTCTAGCAGAGGAGTGTCAAGGAGACAGGCAATTATATACCCTGAAGAAGTGACCACTGACGGGGTGAGCAGAGGTTGACTCCGGAACACTCAATCCAGCCTTAAGACGTCAAGAAAGGAGGTTTTATCTGAACAGGTTTCTAAGGGATTAACTAGAGAAAGTTGGGCACGGTAGACAAGAGTGTGCTAGGAAGAAGAAACAATGAGTCTATACCTCGGTAGTTCCAAGGAGATCAGATAGTTATGGGACTGAAGCAGAGAGAGAGAAATGTCAAGAGACAAGACTGGAGAAGTAAACAGAGGTCCGATTATGGAGGGCTTTGAAGGAATTCTTATTTTATCCTGGGAGCAATGGGCAACCATTGAATGGTTTTAGGGAAAGAAACAAAAGCTCTGGCACTTTAGAATGATGACTCTGGCTGTGCAGGAAATGGATTAGAATGGATCAAGACCACAGGCAGGGAGACCTGTTCCATTAATACAGCCAAGAGGGAATGATAACCTGATTTAAGGTAGTGACAATGGTTAGAATTAGATGGATTTGAGAAATATTGATGAGATGGAATAAAGAGAACTTGGTGATTAATAATATGGACAAGTGGACTGAATTAGTCAGGTTAAACTAAGTTACACTGCTATAAAAAGCAGCACCCAACTCTCCTTAGTATAACGAATGCTGATCTCTCTTTCATACAGAGTCCCTTGTAGGTCGAGGCAACTTTCGCAGGTAATTGTCTTACATGCTCAGTGAGCCAGGGTACGGATCTCGGTGGCTTTCACAAATTTGGCTGCTTTGTTTTAAAGGCGATCAATGTTTATTCGGGGGCCCATTACTGGGTCCTTGAGGCTTCTGGGGCTTGCCCTCTCCATTTCGCTACTCCGAACTCCACTCCTGCCCACCTGCTGCCATCATGGTGTACGTCTGCCTTTAAAAATGTTTTATGGGGAAGTTTAGTGCAGTATTGGATCATCATCAATCCTCAGTCTTTGTGTGAACTGCCCCAGATTGTGGATTCATCTGAGTGTGGCCACAGTGTACTCTGGAGCCCACAGTGTCCAGTGCTTGTGAAGTGTTTACATGCACTTGAAAAGGGCATCATGCTGAAGAGAAACTAACTGAATTAGATGCCTTTTGTTTAGATTCATTCCAAACCATAAATGAGACTGATTAATCACAACAATATCTTCTCCACCTAAAAACCCTTATTTTCTATTTTAGAATATGGAATTCAGCGTTTTAGCAGGACTTAGAATTTCTTTATTTTCTTTACATAATAAATTTCAGGATCTGAGTCAACCAAGTACATCATGCACATTTCTGTCCTATGCTTAGATACCAATTAAGTCAAAGTCAGATGAACTTTCTGAAATCTAAGAGCACATGATCTAGAATTCTCGTCAAGGCTGTTGAGAAAAGCCTAGGACGTAAAGGGAGAATGTAAATGTGTCTGTTGATTACAGAAAGCAATCATAACAAGAGCTGTGCTTCTTGCTTCTCCTCTTGCGTAAGCAGAGAAGGAAGTGGTGTATTCCTTTCAGGGAAGATTCAGGACCCACTTTTTTCCAGAGTAGGTTTGGAGCAAATGTTTGTAGAATGAGTTAAGAGTAGAAAAACAAGATTTAAAGGGTTTCTCCTTTTCCAGAAGCAGCTCTGCTTAACTCCCAGACTGGTGTAATACCAGCAGTCACCCAGGCTCACGCTTTACCAATCTCAAAATGTGGAGTTTCTTTTTTCCCTCCCCAGATGCGTTCTGCTATCAGAAACACCAAGCAGATCCATCCCACTCCTCTCCTCACTGGTCCTGAGACTTTGGGTAACTTGCATCCTCTCTGAGCCTTGGGTAATCAACTAAAAATAGAAGAACCAGGGTGGTGATCCCTGCCGGGCCTGTCTCACAGGCTTGATGTGAGGCAGGGTAAAGTCGTGTGCGTGAAGTGCTTTGGAAACTGGAAAGCACTATGTGACAAGCTCTAAAGGGAAACTAATTATTTTTCAAAATTCTCTTTCTCTGGCCGTGCTCTCACCCTGCTCACCTTTGTTTCTTTCTTCCTTTCTTTGTTCTCTCTGTGTCCTACTCACCTCTGTCCTCTTCCCAACAAGCTTACTTCCTCGCTCTTAGATCTTCACCCTCTGTGCTTCATCAACTCCCCAAATAAAAGAATACAAATGGGGAAAAATCTCTTACTACTGCTGAAAGTTTCAGCAAAATGCTCCTTTCTCTTTTTCCCTTCTTCTCCTCAAGTATATTATTCGCAGGGCTTCTCATACTCTGTGGATGCTTTATAAATATTCCTATTAATAATAACCCAGAGAGTGATCTATTTCTATACCAGCGATAATATTTACTAGTTACCTATAACACTGATCTTCAGGGTCTTTTCTCCGGGGGCAAATGTAGGCTCATTATGATGGTCTGTCAATCTGCTTTCTTTCCCATACCTCCCAGTAGAGACTGATTGGGAGGCTGGTTATGATACTGAGATCATTAGCTTTCAAATCTGGCTCTTTGAAACCAAACAGAAT
The DNA here is from genome assembly GCF_028564815.1 of Eubalaena glacialis. Classification (NCBI taxonomy): domain Eukaryota; kingdom Metazoa; phylum Chordata; class Mammalia; order Artiodactyla; family Balaenidae; genus Eubalaena; species Eubalaena glacialis. The sequence continues at coordinate 13,783,742 of NC_083731.1, read as the reverse complement.
GTATTTTCTGCTCATATGACAGTATTTTTCAATATCATAGGATTCACATTCCTGCTTTTTTATTTTCCATAAAGCTCAGCTTGGATATAGCACTGTCTATCCTATGGGGACTAACTTCTTATTTGGTCTCCTTGCCAGTACTGTTAGAAGCTGGTAACAATCCAATGACTTGATTAAGGTCATTTCCTGGGCTGAGGCAGCTTAGGCTGTCTATATCCTGAGCAGCTTTCAAAATGACTTTCCTTCAATCCTGTACAGCAATTGTCTTGCCCCATTTCAAGTTCAATCAAACATTACATATAAGGATGTAGGTGAAATAGAAATCTATAGGAAAGTATAAAACTAAACAGAGAGATTAATCCACGTGTGTATGTTCCTTTTGGTTGTTGATATCATTATATTCAAAGGAGAGCCTAAGCAAAATTGTTAAATAGAAAAAAATGTATAGGTATGGCCATTACTTAAGTACTGATTACTTTTTTCTGGCTTCTATAATGTCCCCAATAAATGTTCTTTTGTTTCCCCTAGTATTACTTTAAGTATGCCATAGACTAAAGAATGTCTTAATCCATCAACAGATTTGATAATAAGCAATGTTTGTTGAGCAGTTACATCATGCCAGATACTAGGCACTGAAGATAAGATTAATAAGCAAAAGCGGATGTAATCTCCATTTCACAGAACTTAGTCATTAAAGAGTTAATTACACTAATGAAAATATGAAAGCAAACTGAGATTTGAGTTCTGAAGGAAAGGGATATGGTTTTATGAATGCATTTAACCATGGCAATGACCAGATTTTGAGGGGATGGCATCAAGGAAGTGATCCTAGAGGTGTGAAGGTGAGTAGGAATTACTCAGATGAAAGCTGGAGCTTGTGAGGAGAGTGGTCCTCTAAGAGGGAACAGCAGGTGCAAAGGCCCATTGGTGGAAAGAGTCTGTCATCTTTGAGGAACTGAAAGCAGGACAGCGTGTTTAGAGCTCGAGGAACAAGGGGGCAGTGGTTTGGGATGAGGTGAGAGGGGTGGATAAAGCCAGTGCATCAGATGACAGATAGACCAACCATGGGAGGTCATGTGAATCGGCTAAAGCATTTTAAAAAGGACTATGACACAATCAGATTTTTAATTTAAAAAAAAGATGTTCGTAGTGAAAGAAGGATAGAGTATTCTCTCATAATTAGGAAATATATTCATTTTGAGAAATTTGGAGTATATGGTTCTTTGGCTCACTATCATATCATTTATCACATTATATTATTTTGTATCTTTGAGGGTGTTTGTCTCACTCAACAAATGAGCACCCTGAGAGAAGGATTTTTTAGTCTCATATCTTTTTATACATTAGCACCTAACACCCAGTGCCTGGGACACATTGGTGATCGTTAAATTGTTGAGTAAATGAATGGATGGGGGGAGAGGTTTGAACGAACGAGTAAACATTAGTGTTATGAACACGTATGGAATTGTTTGACCTAGCTCAAATAGTCTAAGATACTTCATAGCTCTCAGATTCTTTTTCAAAGTATATGTATTGATACTTCCTTGTGAATTCTCTGTTTAGTAGGAGCCCTTAAATAGATCGATTAGATATACAGAGTGATTCATATCAGTGACTGGGAACCTGGAATTAGAGCAGCCTTCATCTGATATATGACATTCTCAAGTATAAAGGCAGTAAACTGGGATGACTAGTATTTTTCAGTTGCAAAGATGCCACTGAATCAGACTCCACAAGTAGACAGAATTTCCAGTTTAGGGAATGCAAATTCTGGCAAAAGTTGGTTAATGGGACAGGGTGACTGGGAACTTAAAAAGTGAGACATTATTTGGAAAGGATCTATATAAGGTGAATAGGGATAAGGCGGATAAGGTTGGACCCTGTTAATTAAGATCAGTTTGTTGTGAAGTATCTCAAATCCACCAGAGATGCATTCGGTGTTCTTAAAGGAAGATCTGACTTTTTACATGTGGACTTTCCTATTCTCCCCCAAAATATCATAAAGTAATTAAGAAAATGGAAAAAAATAGAAAATTCTAATAGAACTATGTTGAAAGATAAAATTGCACAAGGATGCTTGAGGTTTCCTAGAGCAATGTTGAGATGATGTTGGCTTGGGGTTGTGAGTGGCACCTCATTGTCTAAGAGGTTGATAGGTGACCATTAAATAATCTTAGAATATGCTCTGTGCTTAAATTTCATTTCCAAATGTGATATTCCTGTAGAGTAAAAAATGAATTTTAACAGGGACTAATGCTTTTTGGCAGGGCAGATATTGGGGGAGCCTTTTGGTGATGTCAAATCTAGGACTCATGGATGGTTTCCAGTTATTCCTATTTATATTATATGAATGTCATGTTCATGTAGAATATTGGATGTTAAGGAGCAAGGGAGTTTGGAGTCTAGATGTCATGGCTCCTAGTCTTGGCTTCTAGAATATTTTAGAGGTACAATCAGTATTTTTAAAAAGTGGAGCAAATAATTAAATCCTGGGTCACATTCAAGCTACAGGCATACCTCCTTTTATTGCACTTCGCTCTATTGTGCTTTGCAGATAATAGTACTTTTTACAAATTGAAGGTTTGTGGCAACCTGGCCTCAAGCAAGTCTTTTCACATCAAATTTTCCAACAGCATTTGCACACCTTGTGTCTCTGTGTCACATTTTGGTAATTCTCACAATATTTCCAACTTTTTCATTATTATTATATTTGTTATGAGTGATCTTTGATGGTACTATCACAAAAAGGTTATGGCTCACTGAAGTCTCAGATGATGGTTAAGTGTTTTTTATCAATAAAGTATTTTTAAATTAAGGTAGGTACATTGTTTTTTAGACATAATGCTACTGCACACTTAATAGACTACAATACAGTGCAAACATAGCTTTTATATGCACTGGGAAACTAAAAAATTTGTGACTCACTTTATTGCGATATTTGTTTTATTGCTGTGGTCTGGAACCTAACACGCAATGTCTCTGATGTATGACCGTATTCACATTTGACTCAGAATCCCTTTTCATTGTGATTTTGAACATGACTGCAGAATTTCTGCAACTGAATGAGTACACATTGATATCATAAGTCATGTTCAGTGTTTTTGTTAGGGTTTTCTGTATTGTAGAATTATGTTATAAATATGATACTGGTTCTGTACATCTCTCACTGTGAGTAGACACAGCTGGATGCCACCTGAGAGTGTCTGGTATAAGAGATCAGCCACATTACAGACAAATTATTTCAGTTTACTTGGCAGAAAAAAAAAAGTGATTTAACTGAACAAATCCAGACAATCAGGTGCTTTTTGAATAGGAAGAGAATGGTTTTCTTTGCAAAATGTTTCATTTTTATCGTTACCCACACTTTAGTTTTGCCCCAAATGATCCTTGTTATCTTTTTTTCTCCCCCTTCGGCTTCCTCTCTTTGGATGTGTATGGACCCTGTTAACTTGGCTTCTTCTCTCCTGTAACAGGTAAGAAAGGACAATTTTGCTGCTTATATTTTCTTCTGTGCTTCAGTTGTATTTAGTGCAAAAGATTACTTATCCATTCCATTGCTATATTTTAATATGCTGAGAATATCTTCTTAAACTTGAAATCTGATACCTCTTAGGATGCCTCTAAGACGAAATCTTTAAATTATCGATGCTATACACTATCCAGTGTTATTAGATCATGTGTTGGTATTTGTATATCAAGGCATTTTTAGTAAGAAGGATGAGTTCCTGAAAATTAGACTGTGAGCTGATTCATCATTCCCTGTTGACTTCTGTTGTAACGTCTGATTGAATGTCCATAGGCAATACTTCCTTATGTTTTCAAAGCTGAGCTTCCTTTGTTCCCTAGCTTTATCTCCATCAAGTAATGGCTGTTTATAAAGATCAGAAAAATGCCTTTGGTGAGTAAGAATGTGACCATGAAAAGTTTTGTTCATCAAATCATCTTTTATACCGTGAATAATCTCACCATCTGTATGGTAGTTTTCCTTTTTCAAATAGAACACACATGTAATTAAAATAATATTCTTGGTTACTTTGAATGCTTCCATGTCAGTCTTACTTTTGGCACATGTGAATATGTGTCACACCACTCCCCCCCCAGAATTTTGGAATCCTTAAAAAGCATTTTTTCCTTTACTTCTTGGGGAAAATATATACAAAAAGATTTCAAGAAAACATGTATAATGGCACTATACTTCTAATACAGTATGTGTGGTCTTTGAGGGGTATGTGGTTTATTTACCGAGGAGGCACATTAGCAAAGTATGTGATACTCAGAAATATTCATGAACATAGTAAATTATAAATTATATTACAGTAGGCATGTTAACCAAACCATTCCTTTACGTTCTCTAAGATATATCTTTATATTATCAAAGTAAAGGAAATAGCGTTTCTAGCTTCTATTAGAGTTTTGTCCCCAAAGAACTGCCTTTGAAGTTATAATTTAACGTTATACCATCAGCTTTTATCCGGGCTTTTTTTTTTTTTTGTAAAATGACTACTTACAGAACAAGCTACAGTGAGTAAATAGCACTTCATGTTACTCAGTGGCTCTTAATTCATCAAGACACACAATAAACTCACAAGATTTTGTGCCAGGAATTTTTTTCTGAATATATAAACATATATATTCTTTCCCAAATTAGTAAAAGCTATAAACAAAAAAAAAATGTGTTTCTATTTTTCACTACCAGCTAAGAAACTTAGAATTAAATTTTGTTCTTAATTATAGTAACTAGCTCATTGTAGCTCCTGGTGAAATTTTTTTCCCAATATTTTTCCATGTTTTCTAAAAAACCCATCCTTTAACAGCACTGCTTATGTGTGTTGTAATATTTGCATCGCTATCTTTAAGCAACATTTTAAGTGGTAAATGATATTAATATGAATCATAATAAGAGCTAACATTCTTTGAGTTTCCCAAGTGCCAGGCACTGGTGTTAACTTGTTTAAATCACACATGCACGCACACACACGCACGTACTCCTATACTTCTTACGTGTTTGGAGCGTATTTTGTTAACGTTTGGGGGAAAGAGTACATTTATATCATACAATATCAAATAATACTGTTCTTAAAGTGTCTTCCTCCATGTAGCTCAGCCAGTCTTTTTTCTCTCTTCTTCTCACTTCTGCTCCTTCCTTCACATGTACAGAAATACATTTCATTCTATTTTCTTGTAGAGCAAATTAGTTCCATCCCATCCTTACCCTCACACTCAGCTCTGAGCCTTCCTTTGCATATTAAAGGAACCTAGTGATGCATTCAATAGCTTCATATAGGGACAAATATATTAAATTTCTGAGGAGTAGGTCTTTCAGTTATATAGGCAATAATTATAATCAATCATATAATTTCATGGAGTTAGATCCTTTAAAACATATTTGTATTTAGCTGCAGCTGAGCTTAATTCAATAGGAAAACATCCATAATTAGTTTAGACCCAGAATCTTAATTCTAGAACTGTTACATGTTTATGGTGTACAACAGAATAAGGGCATCTGTTTTCATGGTAGAATCCTAAAGAGGAAAGTAGAACATTTGTATATGAATCTAAACCTCAGAGAATGAACTGAAGTCTGAATTGTCACAAGTCGTTTAACCATAAATAAATATTTTCAATGTGTTTTTAAGGGTCATAAATAAAAATAAAAGTGCAGGGCAGAATTTTAAGGGTATTAATATGATTAAAATGAAAACAGTCTTATAATGCTGAGAGATTTATGAAATGACTATTTTGCATTGACCAGACTACAGATGCATTTAAAATATTAATACGTGTACTACAGTGCTGAAAATGCTGAGGATATTTCAATGACATGGTTACGGTCTCTGTCTTTTCAAATACCAAACAATTGTATTTCATGGTCATGGTGTCACTTGAGAGACATATTTTATTGGCTCGCCTGTATCATCTGGTCTATAAATAGAACTCCCCAGAATATCTACAGAGTGGTAAGTTATTAAATATAGGTCTTCTCACAGCATTTACAGGGTAGTAGGCAAGCTCGTTGATAACCCCACTCTCTGTTTCTATTATTGTACTAACACAGTCAGGCTATGCTCCTTCACATCTTGGAGCATATTGTGCTATTTGTTGTCCTAGTTGTCAATGTTGAGTCACATCTGGACAGCCTGGCTGAATTATCTATGCTGAACCACACAAGGGCCCTTACTGCTACTGTGTGTTTAGAACATGAGCGTGTGACTTGTGACTGCTTGCGAGCCATTCTGAGTACTTGCCATAATGACTTCCTTGGTAATCATGCTAGGGGACCATAGGGTATAAGTTAGTTCTTAACGTAACTTACTTTCTTGGACCCGTTCCGAAGATGACCCACATTAATCTGAGTATCATACTCTAGCTAATTAAGTTCAAGGGAGATTTCAGTTATTTGAGGGAATTATCCTATTATTTTTTGCTAACTAAACACATTTTGAAAAGCTAACAAAACCCCCAAAAACCCAGAGTGACCATTGCTGAGTTGTTCCCAAAGCCATATGCATACCATTTGGTATTTCTTCCCACGGTCATTGTTTCAGTACTCTGTGGCGGGCTGGAGGGACTCAGGGACACATTTCTGAATACCATTAATAAAAGAGCAGGAAAAGTAGAGAAAAACTATGTTTTCAAAGGGAGGAAGGGAATTGTCCTAGTACAGAGTTATCACTAACGTTATAATTGTAGTATTAATGTGCATAAGACACCCAGAACAGTACAGCTGTGTGGTTGTGAGACTTTGAAAAGAACATTGTGATATACTGGGGGTTCCCTGGTGTCTGCCACAGAATATGACATCGTTTGTAGGTGGATTATCTGCCACCATCTGCTTGTATACTACTATGTTGTGAGCCCCACTGGGACAGTTCTGGCAATAAGTTGTACTTTAGCTGTTGGTGTTATTTCCTATCAGACACCGCATATATACATGGCCTCTTCTGGACTCAGTCATATGCTAAACCCTTCCGTGAGCCCATGGTTACGGTACCTGTGCTCATTTTGATCTCACTTCTAGACCTTTCAATTCCAGTCACTCTTGCTAATAGATGTGTCTCAATCATCTCCTGGACAACTTTGTTATCTTTCGTTTGCCTCCCTCCCAGAGAATTAGTTGATTGTACAATACGAATGAATGTTTATTAATAGATTCTTCCATTGCTACTTCCCCAATATTCTCCTTATCCAGGTAATCAATATAAACAACTACACATCTTACATTTCCTTAGAGTCACGCCTCACTCTAACTTCTACCCAATAATTGGCTATCGGGTTCAACATTCACCCGAGTTATAATCTCACCTTGTCTTTCTTCCTTGTCTGTGCCGCCTTTGAAAGTACTTGGTCCATAGTTAGTTTTATGTGCCTGGCACATAACAACGAATTGACTTCCAAAGGAGTTCAAGTAAATTGAAAATCTCATACATTTTCTTGTCCAGCTCTAGAAATCTCACTCCTCTTGATAATCGTAACTGGATACTCTTGTACTGCTCTTCTGCTTTCCTCATAGTTAGTGTGTGATCCATAGAGGCTTGATAACACATTGTGAGTAAATATGTCATATTTAGTAAGTATTTCATTGTATTTGCCTGGATACCTAAAACTGTGAAGGTCTGTCCTCGGGAATGAAGGCTACTGTCTTGTTGGGTCATTTATGTTAATCTTCACAATAACTCAGTAGGCATCGTCATCACCAGTGATTTATTTCTCCCAGGTAAGACAGGTTTATTATGAACCTCTGATTTCCTATATCTATACCAAACAGAAAAATGAAAAGCTGGTGGAAGAATGAGTGGACAGATCTAGTCGCAACCCGCATTTTGTTACTGGGACTCCAGTTCTGGCTCCCCTGATAAGAGAGTTTTCATTGATGACTCTGGAACTTCTCCATTTATCCTTCTTAAGGCTGTATTTACAGTCTAGAGGATAAAACCTCCGATTTCCTTCTTCCTCTCTTACCTGTGGACCCTGCATAGGTCAGGTTGCTTTAGGTGGTGTTCTGCCCAGTCCTGCCACCACATCTCAACTCCTGTTGTGCAGATGGTACCATTTTTTTGTTAGTCCACATTCTCCAGGGGCTTGGCTCATTCTCGCTGCTTTTGCTGCTAAAGCCACACATTCCCAGGCAGTGACACTCTTTGTACAGTAACTGGACAGGATCACAGTTCTTTCAGCCACCTTTAGAGAGGTTAGCTTCTCGTTTTACTTCAAAACTTGTTCTATTAAGCAAACTGCACCAGCTGTCCAGAGGCTGGCCTTAGAGTGATTGTGTGAGACTACTCTGTGTCCGAGGTTCATCTTCCTCCCTGATCCTGACCTGCTCTGATGCTAGGGTATATATCCCTTAACTCCTCCCTAGTGAGTACTTTGCCTTTCTGGGCATTCTATACCTCTCTTCTTCCTTGTAGAGTTTTAGTCTTAATGTCTACAGAGAGACGATCAGTCCCTAAGACATCTTCACCATTTCTAACAGGGAATTTTTTTTTTTAAAGAATGGCCTTTACTGAGACCCAAATACATATATGTGAGTATGTAACTGAATTTGAACTCCTCCATGACTTTTCAATGTAAATGAAAATTGATCTGAGTCTTATATAGTGACAGGAGTGCAGTAGCTACCCTTTCAGGGAGCCTCCCTCTCTTAAAATTTCCATGAAACCTGAGGGCTTAGCCAATCCAGATGGGGGCTGAAAGTTCAGTTCAATTTCCATTATAAGAGAGGAGAGATTGAATCCTCTTCAGTTTGTTAATGGTATTGCTTGCAGCTGCCAAGTTGGGTGGCTGTCGACAAAATCATGCTCCCTGCTCTGACAGATGTTGCTAATTCACATCTCTACACTGGCTGAGGGCACTCTGCCAGTGTTGACTTTTGAGCGAGGACAACTTTAATTTCTCAGAGCCACGCTCAGACAAGGTTGCCCTTTGCTTGCCTTCCCAAGGTCATGGTTCTCGATATTCAGTTAATTTCATCCCTTTTCAGAACTAGAACCACTGTTTTCTTACTGCCCCTGGAGACCTGTACCTAGAAGTTGGGCAGCTTTTCTCTTTCTGTTCTTAACACACAAAATGTCTGTCTATACCCATTTCCCAGGCAGTTCATCATTCTAAGGGAGGTTACCTAAACGACTCTGGGTGTCTCTCTGTTCATCCTTCTGAAGGTTTCCCTCAAGGGTTCAAAGTAATTCTTTGACACCTTTCTCAATAGAATACATATATAAAAAATCACAACAGAGTACTTTGCTACATATATACCTAATAATGATAATCATTTTGGTTTTGGAATGTTTTACAGGGTTTAATGTTATTAACTGAGGGCTTATTATTTTATTCTTTACAACCATTCTCAAGATCAATGTTATCGTATTTCTTTGTGATAGTATGTGGCACAGTGTGAGGTTGTTTTTCTCTCTGTGCCAATAGTTTAAATAAATTAATGTTACCCTCTTGACTTTTATATATCATGGGGAAAAAGTTAACATCCCAACATATGAACTGAACTACATGTTTCCTCAATAGCAAAATATGAAATGTGTTCTGGTTTTTTTGTCAAAAAGCTCTGAAAAAAGGGTAAGTTTTCTCTTTGTTGTTGTTGTTTATTTTTTCTTATGGTCATGTCTTTTAAACTTAAATGCCATGTGCTGGAAGTGACAGAGTTGTAGAATGATAAAAAGAGACAGGTATGCAAAAGTTATGAGATAAATAGTATGATTTATTGAAATATGAATGTCAATATCTCACATTTTTAAACTAACATAGGGACTAAATATTATAATTTTGCATAATAATTAATAACCTAAGATCTCATGGTCATTACTTAAAAGCAATTAGCTCAGAGTCAGGGCTCAAACATAATATCCTTAATTCCTGTTCACGTTTTTCTACTGTGCTAATGATTTTTGTCTTTGTGATGTATCAGAATAGCCTCTGGAGCTTATTACAATTAGAGATGCCGGGAATTGCCATATATTTACTAAATCACAATCTCTGAAGATAGGGTCCGGAAATTAGTACTTTTATCAAACTCCATTGGCAATTTTGCAATATCAAGTTTCAGAATCACCAAAACACATACACACCCACGAGGAAAGGGATAAGAAAAAGAGAAAGTGTGTTTTTGAGCACGTGCGCGAGCACACATACTGGAGGAACCCATTAGTGTGGGATATTCACAAAGAAGTAATGGCATAAAACTGACTGCTATATTGTTACTGGTCCCGCTAATAAGCTGAGCTGCAATGTAGCTCGTATTGTCAGGAGACCTTTCTTTGAGCCCTCTCTTCGTTGCATGCTATAACAATACGAAGAATAGTTAGGAATATTTTTGCAGTAAGGACAAATGGAGTTTGACTGTATACAGTAGTGGGCCCGGTTACTTTACTCCAGCCCTTCCTTTTCTCATGTTTTCACCCTGCTTCTTCCTTCTCCCAGCTGGCCTCCTGCTTTTCTTCTCACTCTGTGTTGATCTCTCTTTCTCTCCTCCTGACTGATGTTATACTGTTTCCTTTCCCACAATCACCCTGGGGGAGATTTTTATGTTTTTCCACATCCCATTTATAACACCCAGTTCTTGTTAAATAGATTTAAAATTTTATTGGTGCAGAGTCTGTTAATGGAATGAGAAATTCCTTCTCTTTCAATACTAGTATCGAGGATGCTATGTCATGAGGATTTTTGTTTTGAGAGCTGTAGCGACTTGTAAGAAATATCCCACCCTTCTTGTTTTTATTTTTATTTTTTTGCTAGTTAGCAGTTCCCCTATTGCCAATATTTTTTAATTGGCTTCATTAAGAGAAAACGCCTTTACTTTACCATTACTCCTTAGAATTATAACAGTGCCTTCAACACTGAGAGCTTGTGGTTTTCCATCTTAGGTGGAAAGAGTTGATGAGGAAAATAGCCACAGAGTTAGTGGAGAGATTGTTTTTGTTTTGTTGATGCCTTCTTTTAGTGATTTCTTTAGTCCTGTTCAAGCTAAGATTATTAACAGCTTAATGAAAAGAGCATATTGCCTCTTTACTTAAAGAGCCATTTAATGAAGACTCTAATATCATTCCAGCCCGGGGCAGGGGGAGTGTAATTGGTATGACTTCATAGGGCCTCACATTGTTAGTTGTGTACATGTGTGGTCAAGACCTGAATCTTAGTAATTTTGAATACATCCCTTTGTATACTACTAACACTCGATTTGTGAAAAATATACATACGGAGCAAAGCATGCTTTTTAGAAAACTCATTAAGGTTTGGACTTCTCACATACCTGCTACCCTCATGAACAGGCAGTGGTTCCTCTCATCCCTTCAGCATGAGGCCCGGACACAGGGTACATATGAGCTGTCTGGTCCGAGTCCAAGACATCCTTGGCTGGACCACCCAGGTTAACTGGCTTGTCAGTGGGCCATGGGAACAGGCAGAAGGACTCCTAAGTGGGAGGTGGCCACAGCAGGAAGAGGGCTAAAAGAAAGGGCAGTGAGCCAAAGAGCCCTCACTGCAGTGAGTTCCAAGGAAGCTTTCCAAAGAAATTTGCAAAGACAGGGCTGGGCTCCAACCTAATTTCACCTAAAATCCATTTTATCCCTTTCCTAAATGTTCTACCCCTGATTCCGGTGGCCATGTTTTATCCCTGGTAATACATTTCATCTTCGCCTTTGGGCAGATTTCATTCTTCCTGGGAATGGAGTTGTAGACTGTGGGGAGAGAACCTTTGAAATTCCTGGAAATTACTCTGAAGCTTTGAGAGCTTGTTTCCAAAGATGCCACCATCAGCTCTTTCCCCCTTGTACACTCTTGCCGCTTTACCCCTCATGAGGGGGGCAGGTCTGTTTTCTGCCTTCTTGAACGGGCTAGCCTTCTGACTGACTTTGACCAGTAGAATGTGGCAGCTGTGACATTCTGGGTCTTTTTCCCTCTTGGAAGCTAGCTGTCAAGTAAGAGATCTGATTACTTGAGACTGTGATGCCCAAATGAGTCTCACGGAGAGGCCACGCAGAAAAAGATATGCCTGCTCCGACACCCCTCTCCAACTTTTCCAATCATCGCAGGTGAGACACCAAACACATGAATAAAAATCCAGGATGGGCTCAACGGGGCTGTGCATTTTCTGCTCCATGTGGTGTCTTCTGGTGTTGAATGTCTCAATAGATTTGCCTATTCTGGATGTTCCATATAAATGGAATCATACAATATATAGTCCTATGTGACTGGATTCTTTCATTTAGCATCCATGTTGCAGGTTTTCAGGGCCATCCATGTTGTAGCTTATATCAGTACTTCATTTCTTTTATTGTCAAATAATATTTCATTGTAAGGATATACCGTAGTTTGTTTAGCCATTCATCAGTTGATGAACATTTGGGTTATTTCCACCTTTTGGCTATTATGAATAATACTGTGAACATTCATGTACAAGTTTTTGTATGAATGTATGTTTTCAGTTTTCTTGGATATATACCTGTGAACTGAATGACTTCTGTTTTAAAAGTGTCACTCTCTGGGCTTCCCTGGTGGCACAGTGGTTAAGAATCCACCTGCCAATGCAGGGGACATGGGTTCGAGCCCTGGTCCGGGAAGATCCCACATGCCGCGGAGCAACTGAGCCTGTGCGCCATAACTACTGAGCCTGCGCTCTAGAGCCCGCGAGCCACAACTACTGAGCCCATGTGCCACAACTACTGAAGCCCTCACGCCTAGAGCCCGTGCTCCACAACAAGAGAAGCCACCGCAATGAGAAGCCCACGCACCGCAACGAAGAGTAGCCCCCACTCACTGCAACTAGAGAAAGCCCGTGTGCAGCAACAAAGACCCAGTGCAGCCAAAAATAAATAAATAAAATAAATAAATTTATAAATAAATAATAAATTTTAAAAATTAAAAAAATAAATAAAAAATCAAAGTATCATTCTGTCTACTATGTTGAAAATAGACTGAAGGGCGTCAAAGGTAGAGGCTATGGCAGTAATCAGGTGAGAGAGGCTGGTTATTGCAGGATAAACTGTTGTCGACCAACCACAAGTCTGAGGATATGACTAATCCATGGACCCCTAGTGACAGCCACTGCTCAGGATGAATGCCATCCCAACACATCAACAGGTCTGCCTGCCATCCTGGAAATGGTGTGAAAAGCCCCATATTTAATGGATTAGCACTCTGTAGTTTTCTAGAGAGATTTTCTATTCATAGATCCAATGATATTGTACTGGACCAACATGAAATGTATTAAAATACAATAGTCCAATAATAGAGCCATAAAACATAACTGTAGTTGGCTTGCAAAGAATAAATTTGTGGCCATTTTTTTACATGCTTTTGCCAATTGTAGTCTTCTTCAGCTATGAAATGCATTACAACTTATGACACATCTTGGCAATCTCTATTTTTCTTTGGTAAAGTGAAAGTTTGAGTGGAAGGAATTATGGGAGGAGATGGAGAAAGATAGGAAAAAAAATAGAGCCATCTATTTTTTAACACATCTTCTGATGATAAATTGTCTTCTGGAGGTGATGAGAGAGAGAGGTGTCACAGTCCACATCTGTTGAGTTCTGATGCCGAGGTTGATGGATCTTTCGTATACTGTGGCTGTGCTGCTATTTAGAACCTAATGATCAGCTTAACAGAAGGGTGTCTATTCTTTGAGCACCCACAGCATATGCAGTTGGCTTCTATATAAGGGAAAGTCGAGTAAAATGTATTGAGTGCCTACTACTTTGTATACTTTTTCACGTTAACCTTCATTACATCCTTTGAGCGTGGTTAAGAGAAAGGATTCTGGGGCCAAACTCCCTGGCTTCAAATTCCACTTTGGGCACATTACATAACTGTGTTGTGCTCTGTTTCCTTACCTGTGAATGGGGGTAATACTAATAAGCTACCACATAGGGCAGTTGTGAGGATTAATACGATCAAAGCACTTAGAGCAGGACCTGGCTTCATGAACCGGAATATGAACTAAGTTCATTCCCAGGTTCTTTCCATCTGCCTCGCATGCTTCCTCTTCCTAACACATCTAAGGACAACACATTACACATGATTTATTGCTTTCCTAATTTATCTGTTACACTCCTGATATGCCAAGAAATCCTGATGAATGTAGGAACCTACAGTCTATAAAGCCTCAAATAAGTCTCATTGGATTTGTTGGTTGATGAGCCAATTTGTGAACTTGACCTTTGACATAAACCACAGAACTTTTGTAATCTAGCAAAAAATTGTAATGGTGAATGAAGCAAAATTTCAAGGAAAATGAGACTTAATTCTTGCTGCTCCTTTTACTCTTACTTACATTTGTTCTACTCTTTCCTTCTCTCCTTAGACCAATAGCCAAATATATGGACCATAAATCATGACCATTTGTTAAGCCTCTGTATGACAGATATCTAACTTCTCCCCCTCAAGGAAAGCTGGACTAATAAATAAAAATGTTCTAGTGACCCTCAGGTACCCTAACCTTACTGTGTAGACTGCAGTGTTTGGTTAGCTTACTATACCTGACCAGATTGGAGATTTATTTTAGGTTAGATTTATTTTAGGTTGTATCTGAAATGCCAGTCTCTGATCTCTTGTAGTTTCATGGTTCTGGCCACCTAGCAGACGCTCAGTAAATATTGGTTGACTGATTGGTTTGATTTCCACAGCTTTCTGGTTAGGAAAGTGCCAGCATATCCTACATTGTCCATATGTGTGCACATGTATATCACCTTCTTTCCTTTCATTTGGCTGTTTTGGACACTCTAAGTGGGAATGGATCAGAAGTTTCAACATGAAGCGGGAAATGGTTTAAAGTACTCGTTTCTTCCTGACATTTTCTCACAAATGAGCTTCTTAAATATTATTAAAGAACCTATTTATTAGCAAGCAGGGACAAAGAAGACATACAGTCTACTCTGTAATTTTGATGAAGTCCCAGCTCTCAGTCCTTTAAGGGCTGCAACCATGACCTTGCCAGGAATAGTCACTGGAGTCAGATTACAATATTCCAAAGTCAGGATTCTATAGAAGTTTCTGTAGGTGGCTTTATGCAACTGGAGGTCTTCCAACGCCAGGTCCGGAAGCAGGAACCGGCACTGCTCCTCATAGTACAGATTATGAGCCTCAGTACTTTTTACGCCTTATTCAGTCAAAGATGAGAATCCAGTTGACCCTTGAACAATGCAGATTTGAACTGCCTGGGTCCACTTATATGTGGCTATTTTTCAATAGTAAATATTACAATGCTGCACGGTCCACATTTGGTTGAATCTGCAGATGCGGAGGAATACAGAAGGCTAACTGTAAGTTATATGAGGATTACCCCCCAGGTTGTTCAAGGGTCAAGTGTATTTCTAAAATATTTTAGCCAAACCCGTATCTTCAACACCAATGAGAACTCACTTCTGACATCCTGAACGTGGGTGACCAAACCATGAATTTCACCAGTGAAAACCCACTTCTGACATTCATCATACTAATTAGCAAAGCTTCTGCTGTTGATTCAGGTACAGATAACAGAATCTCCTCTGCAGGGTGGTTGGACTGGTGTGAGCTACCATCCCAGGGGTGAGAATTCCTGATTAGGTCGGTTGACTACAACTGAGTGTAACTTAACTAAATCGCATCCATTCTATCCACCTACTATCAATGCTGTACGCAAAAGAGCTTTTTTATAGTAAATGTGCTTTCAGTGAGCTTCATTCTGTGTGAGGATTAGAATTCCTCCTGCATATATAGCTTGTTTTCTAAAGGCTAACATTGAATGAAATGAAAAGAAAGAGAAAATTTGGAAAGCTGCTTTTTTTGTGGTTAAACTCCTCTAGGATGTTCACAAAGGACCAAATGTACACGTGTTTGGAACTACGCATTGGTCAGCATCGGCTGCCTGAGACGAAGGACAGGGCAGTGCCTGTGCTGGCGTTCAGCTATGAAGATAACAAGAATAAGAAAATCACACACGAGAGTATCTATTTCACAATGAAAGGACATGAGAGTGTAAATGATACGGAAGAAGTAGGGGGAAATCACTGCGATATGACCTATGCCAAGAGCAGCTCGTGGTGAAAGTAAGCCTAACAGGAAATGTAGGCTTTATAACTGGAAGGACGTGGGAAGGCATTCCAGCCTGGTGGGATAAGTGTTCACTGTGGAGGAGGGTGTGTGTGTGTGGATATTGTATGTTCTGGAACAGCAAAGAAACCAACCTGAAAGGGGTACTAGAGGGGGTTCGGACGAATAATAATAGCTCACATTTATTGAGCACTTATTATGTGTCATGCCACGCGCCAGATATCTCTGAATACGTTTACTGATTCCAAACCTTATGAAGTAGTCGCTACTATTATTCCCACTTTACAGAAGATGAACTAAGGCATGGCAAAGTTAAGTAACTTGCGCAAGGGTCACAGAGCTACAGAGGTGGGATTTGAACCGGGGCAACATGACTCGGAACACTCACTCCTGTGACTGCTACCTGGTTTTGCCTCTCGGATGGCCAGTGGCTATGGCAGCTGGTGGTGCTGTGGGAGTCTTGGACACCGCACATATCTGAGGCGGATTCTGAACGTGTGTTAGGAATTGCTTAGCAGTGCGTGTTGCCAGCAGAGTTCAGTAAGGCTTGGGATGTGGACAGGAGAAGGAAACGTCCAGGGACAGAGAGAGACAGAGTCAGAAATAAGAAAGCACACAGAGAAAGTAAGTTAACAGAGAGGAAAAGGGGGAGAAGAGTGCTTAGAGCCCTTGCCACAGAATGATGGGGAGGCACAAACCTTCACCTCAGTGACAGTCAGTGGCATTCTTGTTCTCTGTTGCCTTAACATAGTCCCAAAGTACCTGACACAATTAAATACGACCTTTCCCCTTAGAAAATGGGGCTCAAGTTGCAACAGCATGGACGGACTTGGAGGGTATTATGCTAAGTGAAATAAGTCAGAAAGAGAGAGAGAAATACTGTATGATATCAATTATATGTGGCATCTAAAAAAATACAACAAACCAGTGAATATGACAAAAAAGAAGCAGACTCAGGTATAGAGAACAAGCTAGTAGTTACCAATGGGGAGAGGGAAGCGGGGAGGGGCAATGTAGGGGTAGGGGATTAAGCGGTACAAACTATTAGGTATAAAATAAGCTATAAGGATATATTGTACAACATGGGGAATATAGCCAATATTTTATAATAACTGTAAATGGAGTATAACCTTTAAAATTGTGAATCACTATATTGTACACCTGTAACTTATACAATATTGTACAGCAACTATACTTCAATGAAAAATAAAAGAAAATGGGCTCATTTTTTATTTTTTGCTTTCAGTGTGTTTCTTTTGAGCATGTTACAATGTCAGACCACAACTTCAAAGAAGTTCAGTCATGATAGAACGGCTTACAAAAATGTATGGAATGTATAAAATTCTGTTCTATAATTCTTATGCAACAGTAATAAAATAATGCCAGAACTTCAAGGTGAAACTGCAAAATGTACAAATAAAATTCAAAATAATAAATGACTAAAAGTCCAGCTTTTCTGCCTGCCGCTTTTGGGAATTATTTCCCCAAATGAGAAAACTCTGACCCAAAGTATTGTATTATATACTCAAGTACTAAATTTTGGTGACATCCTCCCTGTGAGGGTGTAAATAATGTTTATCCAACAGGATGGAAATGTTTTCAAAACTTTCTAAATGATCTCCCCAAACAGCTGAAAATATCTTTAATGTGGGACAAATTTATTCCTCTGTAATCGCCACTTTACATCCCGTGTAATCACATGGGAGAATTCTCAAAAGGTTGAGAGGCTGCAGTTTATATCCATCAAAAACATGCGAGAAAAATATGAGCAGGCAGACTTCCACTAGAATGAAAAAGCACAGTAAGAACAGCCAGTGGATCATGAAAGGGAGCCGCTTTTTAGGACTGTTCTTCCCAGTAATCAGCCCTTTTGGGAGGAACGCTGCGTTTGGAAGGCATTTCTAAGAACTCTCACAGTGCGACTCAGGCTGCAAGTTGGAATGCTCCGTGGGGTAGGGCTGACTGTTGTCTAGTTTGTGCCGTGGAGCCATCCAGCTTAAACATGCCTTTTGGCCATACATCCCTAACAGCCCTCTCCATCACCCAGAGAATACTGACATGTGCAGAGCACTCTGGAAACAGGTGGATTTAAGTGAATTGAGGGAAATAGATTTGCAGGAAGATATTTACTTGAGTTCATCTGTTCTGGATATACATTGCAAATCAACACAACTTCACCTGGTTAGACCTCGAGTTATTCAATGAAGAAATTTTGAGAGCTCTTTTCAAAAACCCTTTCCTAAGCACACAGAAAAACTACATGCATAGAAGTGCACCTCTCTTGTTTGCTCTCGATAAAATATATGTCACATCAAGAAATATAACTAAGGAAATGGCAGGGGAAAAAGTGGCTTTGCATATTCTTTTTGCAAAGGTTTCTCTGAGATTTTTGCTGGACTAGTGCTTTTAATTGGATTTTTTTTTTTTAATTTAAAAGCTGCTGCTTCGGGCTCTTTCTGATATTAATGGTTCTAAGTTTCACTTTGCCACTGCATCTGTGGGGTGTTGTGCACAGAATCAATATTGCTTTCTTTACCTGCTCTGCCACTGTGTGACCTTGAGGACGTTTCTTACTCTTTTCAGGTCTCAGTTTACCCACCTCTAATAAGGAGCTAAATAATGCAGGATTTTTTTTATAAGATTTGAATAATAGATGTCTGAAAAAGCTTTTAGGTTTAGGATTTGAAACCACTCTGTAGTTGGCGGTGACAATAATAGTAATAGCTTGGATTAACAGAGAACTTTTCTTCCAAAAGCTCTAACCACTTTTATATTATTCTTCCATTTGTCCTCTAAATACCCTTTAGAGGTAAGAATGAGAAAGTATCAGCTTTCTCATTTTGCAGGTGAAAAAACGAAGCAGAGAGATGTTGGAATGAGTACTAATTTTCAGAAACAGTATTTCTGATTCCAGGAGCTTTTCTTGATTGCATAATGGCAAACGCATTTCCACCACAAGCTCTAGAGGATCTTCAAACTTCTCATGAAGGCTATCTCTACAAGTGGTGTCCATCATTAATTCATCGCTTCAATAGGATAAGACATCTTTCTTTGCATGTATCACTTATTTTCCTATTGAATGCTGCCCTTCTATTTAGATGGTGTTCATTTTTTCAGTGCTCAATGCAATCAGTGAACAGAGAGATCCGGGTTATTTCTGCACCCTGTGCAACTGATCACATTGTTATAGTCCTGGATAAGCCCTTGTAAAGTATGTACAAAGGTCATTATGCTGCCACACAGGTTATCCATATGCGGGCATTATGGTTTTCAGATGACTTCCACCTGTAGCTGTGTGTAACCGAAAACCAGCCACTTCTGTCCCAAGAACATCACATTTCTGCTGCTGAAATGGACAGTGACAGGAGGAGTTAGATACAGCTGTCCCTGATCATCGAGGGATAAATTATTTTGTGTAATTGTTAGAGCCTTGCTAAGACCTAATGGAATGAACATGTTTTCCACGCCCGTGGGTATAGATAGTCTTAGCAAATACTGTGTGCTTGGATTTAAAGGTGTGGGAGACTGTCAGCCTGTTGACAATGAGAAAAATTAATTTGAACTGCTGATAAAGAAGGAAAATGTACACAATGAATTAAATTTAATAGACTGAAAAATGTTTCTCCTTGCTATTTCCACGTGGGAATACGTCAGAGTTCATTGAACTCAACTATGGATATTAAGGACAACTACACCGCAGCCGCTCTTGGAGAATTCTGTGTGGCAATTTGGTGCATCAGTTCTGGGCACTATTTTGGTTCACCTTTTAATGTAAATTGTAATGGTGTGTATCCTGAGAAGAATAGAGAACGGTTGGTTGTCAGTGACAAATCTGACAACGTTGCTGTTCACTCTCCGTTGGGGTTGTGCCTTTCCAGTAATGAAAAGTAGAGGAAGGCCAGACTCTGATTGGGCTATGCCTTTCTGAAATCCTAAGAAGATGGATCTGATCTCTGGAAGGGGAGTAGAGTTTTACAACTAAGATCTCACTCAAAATAACATGTTGTTGCTTTCAATTTTCTACAATTAGTATATGGTGCCGGAAAATCTTGGTACATAAAGCTTGATTCTCTTTCCATCCATATAGTTTTATAACCTAATAGCTAATAAGAAGGGCTGTAGTCAGTGTCACCACGTCACTATTTTCCTCTATTTTATTAATAATAACTTTATTGTTCGGGTAAAACTATTACAAGCATCTTAAAATTTTAAACAATTAAAAAAGACAAGGAAATGAACGTAAACATTCAGGTATAATCATCACTAACATTTGGTGAGCATCATTCCAGATATTGCCCTAAGCAGATAGCTTGATAAAAATAAAATTGAAATAACTTTAGACTGTATTATACCATATAAACTATTTTAATATTAACTCTGCAGTTAAATTTTATGTGAAGTTAACAAAAGAAGCTGAATGAACCTGAAGGAATTGAAATTCAGGCAAGTCCTTCAAAAGGAACATTGGAACCTGAAGGAATCCAAAGTTAAGAATAAAAGTTAATGAAGAACTTGCAAAGTTCAAATTGCAATGCACATTAGACCAACATGTTCAAAAGTTAGACTTTATCTATACACTCCCTGCTATGAAAGATGAGGAAATGAGCACACTTTTTCCCTTTTATCCCTACCACCCACTATTTTTACTAGTTACATGATTAGGTTTTACATTATTGAGGTTTATAACATTAACCTTTTGCTGGGTAATAGCAATGCCCATGGTTTCGTAATTGTAAGGGGATATTTAAATTAACAGAATGCTCACCTCAAGCCTTTCTACTACTGATTTTTAATCTTTTGCTTTGATTCATTTCATAATTGGCTGAATCCGTTAAGCAGTAGCCATCCCTCCACTGCTGTCATTTTGGACTTTGGTTGTAGAGGATAAGTTAATCCTGTTCCTTTGTTCATGGGACACATCCCTCTTTTTTTTAAAAATTATTATCTTTATTTTATTATTGTTGTCATTGTTATTTATTCTCTTTTATTCCCTGATTTCATTCTGTTCACCCTACCCCATAGATAATCATTCTGATGTATTTGATGAATAGCCCATGTGTTTGATACATATGAGTTTGCTTCCTTGTCAAGCATGTCCTATTGTATTTTACGTAAGTGATATTGTGCTAATGGCATTGAATTAGCTTCTTCACTCAACATGATATTTTTAGGTTTTATCCATGTTTCTGTGTCTATATTCTAGTTAGTTGCTTTATCTCTGCATAGTATTATGTGCAATTTATTGTTCGAAATGGGACACTTTTGAGGCTAAAAAAAGACCCTATTAGAAATTATACCAGGACAATAGACATACAATGGGATTGACACAGGCCACCGAGATGCACAGTCACCTTATCCTTAGTGTACCTTCCCCACATTTTATACTTTCAGAGCTGTATTCATGGAAACTTAGATTGTATCCAGCTTTCTGCCACCACAGACCATGCTGAGATGGATATGCTTATATGCGTCCCTCGTGCAACTACGTGAGAATTTCTCAGGAATTTACACTTAGGGGTTGCTGGGTCAGAAGTATACATATGACCGATTTGCTTGACTCTCCAGTGTGTGCTCCAGAATGACTGCAGCTGTGTAAACTATCAGTAGTGCTGGAGGATTGTCAGATTCCCACATCCCTCCAACAGCTGACATTCTGCAGCTTTCCAATTTTTATCAATCCGATGGCTTTAAAGTAATGGCTCAATGTTTTTTATTTTGAATTTCTCTAAATACGAATGAGTTTGAGCTTCCTCTGAGCCTCTGAGTTTCTCCCTCCATTGAATTGCCTACACATCTGCACAGCCCATTTTTTATTGTGTTTTTGATTTTGTTTGTTTGATTTTGACTTGTTGGGCATTCTCGACATGATTCCCTTACTGAAGTTAGATTGCTCACATCTCCCACTCTGTCATTTTGTTGTGGCTAACTTTGTACATGGTGTCCTTAGTGGAACAGAAATTCTCACTTTTTATTTAATCAAGTCCATCAGTACTGTTTTATGTCAGTGCTTTGAGGCTTATTCTCAAGAATTCCTTCTGTATCCCTAGGTTATGAAGTTTTCTTCTGCTTCATTGACTGTTAACTTTATTGCTTTAATTTCCACATTTTGGTATGAAATCTCCTTTTGTACACGCTGTTAGATGGGAATACAGGTTTTTTTTCATCCATATAGTGGATCAGTCTTCTCAACGTTACTGACTATGCAGACTAATTTCCATCAATATATTTAAGGTACCAAGGGTATACAAAGATATATGATTATACATTTAGTCTCCTTTTCTTGCCCCAGTATCATATTGTATTTATTACTATGACTTTAGTGTGTTTTAAAAATATCCCTTAGGGCAAGTCCCCCATCTCTGCTTTTCTTTTGCAATGTTGAACTGGCTATTCTTGGAATTTTTATTGAAATTTTTAAAAAAGTTTTATATTGAGTTTATCAAAATCCCCCAAAATTTCAGCTCGAATTTTTATTTTGATTGTATTGCATTTTAGATTGATTAGGGGAAGATTGATTGACTTCTTGTTAATATTGCGTTCCTAAGAGTATAAACTGTTCATCTGTTATGTCTTCTTTAAGTCCTGCAGTAGGTTTAACATTTTTCTATATAAAGGACTTATTAATTCTTTTAAAATTGCTAGACATTTCGTAAGTTTATTGTTACTGTATCTTGATTCTTATCTATATTTTCTAGTAGTTCATCGTTGCGGGAGAAAAACGCTACTGGTTTTGTAAAGTTGATCTTGTGTCTGTCAACCTCACAGAACCCTCTTATTAATTCTAGCAGTTGGATTATTCTGTTGGTTTTATCTGTGTGGGCAATTACGTCATCTATAAATAATGTATTGTTTCTTTTTCTCTCGTTTTTCTGAACTTTAAGCTCTCATTTATTTTTTGTTTGTTTTTTTGTGGGTTTTTTTGTTTGTTTGTTAGAGTATGGGCAGAACTTCCACTAGAAACAGTGATAATACTACTCAGTGGTTTTAAGAAAAGCTTCATGGAAGTTGTTTTCCCTTTTTTCTTGTAAGCTTTAGACTATCTTTCTGCTACTCCAATTGGATGATTCTAACATTATTGTAAAATCCTTTTTTCCCTTGAAATTCTGTGGGCTGCTTTACACAGCAGTGTGTGTTGCTTTGGATAAATCTGAGATCAAACTGTATTTTTTCCCTTTTAAATGTATTCTCCCCCCACCACTCTTTATTGGATATAATAATATCTATATTATATAGATATCTATATAATCTCTCTTCTTATTCTTGAAGTTCAATGACTGTTCACAGTATATTTTGGACTTGATCTTTCTGTGCATTTTTTTTTCACCTCGGGATAAGATCTAAAGATTCAAGTCTTTATTTTAGGAATTTTTTTTTTTTTTGTATCATTGAACACTTTTTTGTTTTCATTTATTTTTGCCCTGTTTTTTTTCTTTCTAAATACCAATTATACTCATTTGGAGTTTTCTTTGTTTTCATGTCTATACTCATAGCCATCAACATTTAAATATCTTTGCTAATTTCTATTTTGTTTTGTGTGATTTTCACCATGATTCTGACTTTTTTATGTGTATGAACCCTCATTTTTGTGTTAGAATTTTTATGTTTCTTTCCTTTCCACTTCTTGTCTGAGCTCTACCAGCTTATTTTATTTTCTTACGTTGTCTTAACTATACTTTGAACTCTTGTATCTCTTTCCTGAGCTCTTTCCTTTAGAGCCGTCATACTGTCAATAATTTCTTTGAGGCAACAGAGAGCTATCTGAACTTTGCCCATGTTTCCTTGGGTATTGCCTCTTGTAATGTATGCATATGTTTCTTTATTCCTCTGTTCTCCCAGGTTTTATGTGTAATTGTGTTACTGGGCCTTTTAAGGGATTGCTTCTGTAGTAACGGGGATGGCTATTTACTGAAGGAAAGCACATGTGGACCATGAAAGCAGGGTGTTTTAGGGAGATGAAACAATCTGAAAACTCTTGTCACTCAGCCTCCCTAGGATATCTGTCTCAGATTGGGCCTTCAAGAGGCTGCCATGGCTCAGAGCAACACTCTTTAGGTTATGATATCTTACTGTTGTCATGTGGCTCTTGCATATCTCTCATCTTCATTCCCTCTGCTTTATATGCCATGGTCTCCCTGAAGAAAAGCTAGATAGTAAACAATAGAAACAGATATGTGTCATGGTTTCTCCTTTAGCAATCTTTCCCTGATTTTCCAGAGTCTCTAATTGTGATTTATAGAATCTTCACCCACCTTTCATGTGTATGGCCATGACTCTAGATCTCTCTCATGACTTTAATCCAAGGATCCCTGAATATTTCTTTCAAGACTGTACAGCTAAATTGGAGAACATCTGTGTCCTGCGTGAGGTCTGAGGAAGTATGCATCTGCATCTTAGTAGGGATTTTGCATTATTGATGTGTTCATAAAGTATACTGTATACTTGCATACTCTATACAAATGGCATGTGTGTAAATAAGGACACATTTATGTGCAACTGTCAAGGATTATTCATTCACTTTTGCTGAGAGTTTGTTTGTTACTGGTTAGTACAATGGTTCTCAGACATTTTATCTGTGGTCAATGCTCTCAGGTTCTGTTTTCCAGTGGAAAAGCAACAACAAAAATACAATGATAAGGTATGAGCAAATTTGGAGTGTTAGGTTGGCCTCTTTAGTGTAGGTTTGAGGAATTGGATGGTTTACACTTGAATCATAGCTCATAGATATCTTAAAGTCTAGTTACTGAAAAATTATAGGTTAAAATATTGTTGATACAATATGTATCACCACATATTGTAAGGCAAACTAAGAAACCATAACAACCAAATCCGTTAGTTTATCCAATATATATTATTTAAATAGATAGTATAGTCTAGGTACTCTTCTAGATGGAGGGAATACAGTGGGAAAAAGGAGGAAGTAGAGGAAGGGGTAGAGGGAAAGAGGAAGGAGAACTTTTATGCCTTGTAAAACTTTCATTCTCATGGGAATAGATACATAATACACAAATGCACACATAAACATAAATATCAAAGTACTATGGGAAAAGTACTGTGGGAAAAAACTAAGGTATGCAGACATTTTAAACAGGGTGAAGAGGGAAGTGATCTCTTAGGAGGACATCTTTGAGCAGTGACCTAAATTGAGTAAGATAAAATGAGAAACAGAGCCATGCTCTGGGGGAGAGAGTCCCAAGCAGGGGGACAAGTAAGTACAGAAACCGTGAGACAGGAATGTTCTTGAAGTGTGTAGGGGAGAGTGAGGATGGTGTGGTTGTATTTAGGCCAGTGAGTAGCTAGTGGGAGGAGGCGGTTGGTCCGGAATCTGCTCATGAGCCTGTGCGATGTGGTCAGGATTTGGATTTCATTCTCAGTGGGATGCAAAGCTAGTGTGGATCTGAGCAGGGTAGTGATAGGTCATAACTTGTTTTTCAAAGGATCATTCTGGCTGCTGTGTAGAGAATAGCTTTTGGGAGGGCAGGGGTGGAATTTGGGGAGGGGGGTACAGATAGGAAGCCATTGTAATAATTCTGAGACTAGATGACACCCAGTTCAGTAGATTTATGGGGTAGACTTTACTGGATTTGGGTTTTATATTGAAGGTAGAGCCAGCAGGATTTGGTGATAAATTCAGTATGAGATATAAAAAGTTTGAAAGGAGTCCACTTTCAGGGTTTTTCTTGGCCTGATCATTGGAGTGAATGGTGATGCAGTTTACCATAAGTAACTGCTATGGAAAGAATTGTGTCTCCCCAAAATTCATACGTTGAAACCCTAACCCCCAATGGGACTGTATTTAGAGATGGGGCCTTTAGGAGCTATCAAAGTTAAGTGAGGTCATAAGAGTGGGGCCCTAGTGTGACAGGATTGGTGGCCTCGTAAGAAGAGGAAGAGAAAGAGATCTCTCTACTAGAGTATAAAGAAGAGGTCATGTGAGCAAAGAAGCACATGGTGGCCACTGACAAGCCAGGAGAAGCGGTCTCAGAAAGAAACTAACCCTTCCAGCACCTTGATTTTGGACTCCCAACCTTCAGAACTGTAAGAAGTAAATTTCTGGCTTCTAAGCTACCCAGTCTGTGGTGTTTTTGTTACAGCAGCCCGAGCAGACTAAAAACGTAACTCTGAATGAAGCCCCTTTTATTAATTTACTTAGGTGTTTTGAGGTGGTCTTGTTAACCAAAGAGTTTGATTTTTGACAAGTTAAATTTGAGATTCTATTAGACATGCAAGTGATGTTGTCTAGTAGCAAGCAGTTCAGGGGAAAAGTGTTAATAATGATGATGGTAAATGAACAGTAGTTTATGATAAAAAACCTAGAGTAGCAATTGAAAGTCAGAGCTACCTCAAGGCAATAGTGATTGTGCACTAAAAACAAAGCGTCCTTTCTAAAACTGTTAAGAATTCGATCTATCTTTATGTGCTCCTTGGCCTCTGAGGAAGGAGCTTTGCCGTTGGTGTGGCAGCTAGCCTCCTTGCTATACTTCTTCACTTGGGTTCCCATTAACTTCGGGAATAATAGAGCGTTTGTTTTTGAATACCAAATATTGGTAAACTTGAATAAATCACTAACATGCAGCTCTAATAAAAATAAGATCCATAGAATTTCTTGTGCCTTTATAAGAATTGAAAAAGGCGATTCTATTTATTGAATTAATAGGCATGCAGCCCAGGAGGAATGTTCCCTTAGTCCAAATTGTGGGGATCAGACTATCATTTGAGGCGCTGAACTTGTGAGGTCCTTGCTAATGGTAGGCCTGAAGGGATGGCCTTGTTTACCTTTTAGTAGAGTCACTTCTGCTTTATTCATTCTGCATATGCTGAGTACATGCGTGCTTTGTGCCTTTATATGTGCTCAGATGCCTTCTCCTTGCTCTTGAATTTGCAAACTCTTAGGCATCTTCCCCCTTTCACCTTAAATGCTGCCTACTCTAAGAGACTGTCAGATTCCTTAAAGCAGATAGAGGCTGTTTGTGCTCTATACTCCTATTTCAATGCTGTGTGGAGTTCCATTTAGCAATTATTGTATTGCATTGTTATTATAATATATGCTATTTTTTGTCTAGATGGTGATGATGAAGGTAGTAACAGCATTAATATTTATGACATACTTACTATGTGACTGACACTACTCTACTTACTTAACCTGTACTTCTCATCTCTGTATTCACATCTACTGAGCACTTAATAGATACTCAATAAATATCTATTCAATAGCAAAACATTTTCCATCTCTGATATATTTTGATGAAATTTAAATGTTCTTGAATTTGCATATTTTTTGAATAAAGATTTAATTTATGTTTTCAGTATTTTTTTCTATGCCTAAGAAAAAATTGAAAAACCCTTATTTTGTTCAGTATAATCATTTACATTAGGACCTCAGTGGACACATTGAAAAGAATTGCATTTATTCTAGTCTTGGTGGATTGACAACCTAAATAGTTTTCAAAATTATTAGGTGTTAACCTTAACTGTTGCCACAATAAGGTGGTGTGACAAACTACCCCCAAGTCTAGTGGCATGCAACAATAGCATTTTGTTTTCACACTAATGGATCTATGGGTTTTCTGGAATTCAGTGATCAGATCTGGGTTTAGCTGGTCTTGGTTCAAAGCCATGGTGAAGTCCAGGTCATCTCCACATATTTGTCCTTCTTCTGTGGCCAGTGGTTACCAGTGGTATGCTTTTTTTTATGGCGGTGATTGGAAGCAACCAGAAGGGCAAGAGGCCTTGCTCTGAACTGGCATACCATCATTTCCTCCTACATTCCATTGGCCAAAGCAAATCTTATGGCCAACCCAATAACAGTGGGGCAGAGAAGTGTGTGCCTCCCATAGAGGTCAGGGCTGGGGTTGGGGACCAGAACAGAGGGGCAATAATTAAATCTACCACATTGGACTTTTAAATTTTCCTTGATGAAGAAATTTAGATAATGGTTTTGACCCGTGGACCTTTGTTAAAGCCTCTCCTTTCTCTAGTCATTTTGGGTGTCCTTGAAATTCTTCCTTTTCCATGATGAAGACACCATCTCCTAAACAGATTTTTATTGAAGGAAAAGCAGTGAGACCTAGACCGTTATGAATTTCTTTCTGATTAAGACCATTCAAATATTACTTAAAAATGTCTTACATGAGGCAGTGGGCATGACTGCAAATTAATTCTTATTTCCTTTTTTATGGGAAGAAGTTAGAATAGTACTAGTTAATTCAGTTGCTTAGAGCGTGATATTTAGAGAAGCAGTACTATTTATTTAATCTATGTAGTATATTAGGTAAGTTACATGCAACTTTTGAAACTATTTATAAAAAGTATCACAAGACAGTATTATCCTGTGTAAATCACCACTACCTCTCCTCCCCCTCAGATGGTAAAAATAAAGTTTGCAAATATTCTTTTGTATTACTTGCTTGGTGTAAGTAACTGTTTATCTTAAATGAGTAGTAAACTAGATATTTAAGTCGTAGAAAATAGAATGTCTGCATTAAGGCAGCAATAATATAATTATTCCTCTATATTGTGTTCCTATTAAAAGAAACTGTCTTGTGAAAAGGAAATGTCTGATAGCATTTTTGAACTTCTTATTTATTAGGCTACATTTTATAACGCCTATCCTTCATTCAGAGTCATCTTACAGTTTTCAGGTGGTTTTATGAAGTGGTGTTCATGCTCAAATCATTTCACTTATTTCTAAAAAGGACAGGTTTCTGTGTTCTGGAACATTATTCCTATCCTTCCTATGTACAGGCCTTTAGAAAACATTTATTTTCACATTTTGGCTGAAAATGTCTTTAGAATAGATAGAGAGTTTATGATCCACATATGTGGATTCTGTTTTATTTTTTATTGGTAAGTTGTCTAAAATGATAAAACCCTTTTTTAAAAGCTATTTACTTAGCACAAGGTAATGGAGATCATTCTCCCTGGCTTTCAGAAGATGTGTTCTTAGTGGGCTGGGCAGAGAAAACCTGGAGAATCTTCTGGGGCTTAAACATGGTTAATGCCATATTTGAATCCCTTTGTTAATGACTGGTGGTCCCAGTTCTCCTTGAACTGTTGATGTTAATGACTGTTCCTAGTTGGCTGGTAGGAAATTGGCAGTGCTTGATAGTCTGTCTGCTAGATAAGAACTATGGCTTCAGTCAGTGACCTGTATACACTCCACATAAATTGTGGGACAGAGATTGGCTATTTTTAGGTAGCTCTTGTGCCTGTGCTTTGAATGACTACGTCTAAACTAAACTCTTACCTGTGCTGACCTACCACTGGGAACAGAGGAGCAAATGAATGAATATTTCTGGGCAGGGTCTGACGATGTGATCAGTGGTGAGCTGGCCACAGAAAGGTGTATAAGTATGAGTAACAAATAGTTCTGCCCTTGGGCAGCCTAAACTTACTTGGGGAGACAACATTGATTTGTCGATTTATAGCTTAGGAGGCAGGCAGTATGGTATAATGGATGCAAGCACAGCTTTGGAGTCAGGCCAAATGAGTTTATATCTCACTTGTGCGACTTATTAGCTGTGAAACTTTAAACCTCTTCCTGAAACTACTTTATACCTTAAGACATTCTCTTAAGGCCCGTTCACCCTCTGCCCCTGTGTGGATGGGATTCTCTCCAGGTCTGCAGCCCAGGGTCACGCAGGGTGCAGCTTTCACTGATATGCTGGGTAATGTCTCTTGTTTCCAGGAATCCCTGTTCTTAGTTTTCTTTATTATTTTTTTTTTGTTTGCTTTACTTTGTTTTTATATTTATTCAACAAGTACTTTTTGAGCACTTCTTCCATGCCAGGCACTCTTCCAAGTACTTTTGGTATACTGGTGTATTAAACAGATAAAATGCCTATCTTTGTGGAACTTTCACTGTAGCCAGGAAAACAAACAATAAAAAAAGCTAACTTATATAGGTATGTTAGAAGGTGGTGAGTGCTATGGGAGAAAAATAGACAATGTAGATCAGGGTAAAGGAGACTAGAAGGGCCTGTGAGGAGCAGAGCTGCAATTTATTGTTTTAATTAACAGACTTTATTTTTAGAGCAGTTTTAGGTATGTAAAAAAACTGAGCAGCGAGTAGAGAGATACCAAGCAAGTAGATATACCATCTCCCGCCACAGTTTCCCTTACTACTACAGTTAAGTCCCCTACATACGAACCTTCAAGTTGTGAACTTTCAAAGATGTGAACTGCGTTCTCATGTCCAGTCACTTAAGTTAGCTCACGTGTCTGGCGTACATTGTCACGTGTGCACATCCTCTACAAGTGGTTGAGCTTTTGTGTACCTTACTGTGCAGTACTGTATAGAGTACAGTAGTACAGTATCTTTATTTCAAGCCCAGGATGTCCAGAAGCAAATGTAAAAGCAGTGGTGATGTAGCTGGTACTAAGAAGTGCCAAGCGATAACGATGGAAACAAAAGTGAAAATAATTGAGAGAGTGGAGCGAGGTGAAAAGATGGTAGACGTCGCTCGTTCTTATACCATGCATCGTGCAACCATCGGTACAGTTCTAAAGGACAAGGGCAAGATCATGGAACATGTGAAGTCTGCCGATGATGTCAACAGTAAAGTGAAGAAGCGTGGAAAAGTGATGGAGGACACGGAGAAACTTCTCAGTGTGTGGATGCAGGGTCAGCATCAGTGTCGAGTCCCCCTCAGCTTAATGCTGATTCAAGAGAAAGCTAAAAGCCTTTATGAAGACTTGAAGAAGAAACATGGCAAAGAATTAGAGGGCACATCTTTTAATGTCAGCCATGGCCGGTTTCATCGGTTCAAGGCTAGAGCCAACCTTCACAACGTAAAAGTAAGTGGCAAGGCAGCGAGTGCAGATACGGTAGATGCCTGGGAATTTCCTGACATGCTTCGAAAAATTATTGATGAAGGCGTGTATTTACCCGAGCAGGTTTTTAATGTGGGTGAGATAGGACTGTACTGGAAGAGGCTGCCAGACCAAGGTTACATCAGTAAGGAGGAAAAGTTGATGCCAGGCTATAAAGCAGCAAACGATAGGCTAACTCTGTTGTTTGGTGGCAATGCTTCTGGTGACATGAAGCTGAAGCCTTTCTTAGTTTATCATTCTGAGAACCCAAGAGCCCTTGAAAACATAGCCAAGGGCTCTCTTCCTGTTGTGTGGAAGAGTAACCCCAAAGCCTGGGTTACACAGGCCATGTTCCAGGACTGGTTTTTCCACCACTTGATCCCGGAGGTGGAGAAATATTGCTTGGAGAAGGACGTCCCATTCCACATTCTTTTGCTGCTTGACAATGCTCCGGGCCCCCCCCCCCGCCCCAATCATGGACAGCTTTCGTCCCAACGTCAAAGGAGTGCAACTGCCACTGAATACTATGTCGCTCATCCAACCTATGGACCAGGAAGTTACAGCGACTTTCAAGAAATATTATTTACGTCACACTTTTCGTCAGGCAGTAAAGGTGAGTGACGAATCAGGAGCAGCCTTGTGACAATTTTGGAAGGACTATAACATCTACAAGGCCATAAAATCATTGACTTTGCTTAGCGTGAGCTTACGGCCATCACCATGAATGGGGTTTGGAAGAACCTTTGCCCGCAGTTTGCTCACGATTTTTGTGGATTTGAGAAGGTGAATGAGGAGTCCAAAGAGGTCTTCAGCCACTTAGTGACCCTCAGCGCGAAGCTGGAGCTAGATCTGCAAGAGGACGACTTCACTGAATTCCTTGCCGTGCAACACGAGGAGCTTACTAATGAAGGCCTGATGGAATTGGAGGTCCAGAGAAAGGACGAAGAGAGACAAGAGAAAGAAGAAGTAACTGAAGAACTGAAGAGATTCACGACACAGGAAATGGCAAGGGGATTTTCTTTATTTGAGGAGGCACTTAGTTTTTGAGGCACAGGATCCGTACGTAGAATGCTACATAAAGGTTGCAGCAGCCATTCAGAATGCAATCCAGTGCTACCGTGTCATCTATGATGAGAAAAAAAGAGCTACTACCCAGACATCACTGGATCGTTTTTTTCAAGAGGGTAGATACAATTGAATCCAGCAAGGAACCAGCACCTGTGCCATCAGCGTCAGGCGTGAGTGAAACTGCAGCTTGCCCTCCGTCTCCTATTGCTGACGATCCTTCAGCTCTACCATCTCCCACCTCCTCTCCCTCCTCCAGTCAGTAACTCTTCTTGCCTAGTCACTCGATGCCAGCCCCTGTATGCCAGCTGTTGTGCTGTACTACTGTACTTTTCAAGGTACTGTAAGATTAAAAATATCTTCTTTATTTCTTGTGTTTGTTTTTTATGTATTATTTGTGTGAAAAGTATTATAAAACTATTACAGCAGTAATAGCAACTATATAGCCGATTGTGTTAGTTGGGTACCTAAGCTAACTTTGTTGAACTTACGAAACAAATTGGACTTATGAACATGCTCTCGGAACAGAACTCGTTCATACGTAGGCAACTTACTGTTTTATCTTGCATTAGTTAGTGTTACAGTTGATGAATGGATATTTATATATTATTATTAACTAAAGTCCTTAGTTTACATTAAAGTTCACTCTTCTTGTTGAACATTCTGTGGATTTTGATAAACATATGGCGTCCCATACTCATCATTACAGTATCACACGGTTTCACTGCCCAAAAACTTCCCTGAGCTCCACCTATTTGTCCTTTCTCCCTTGCCCCAAACCCACAGAGACTACTGATCTTTTTACCATCTCTGCAGTTTTGCCTTTTCCGGAATGTCATATGGTTGGAATCATACAGCAGGTAGCCTTTTCAGACTGGCTTCTTTCAGGTAGAAATACGCATTTAAGGTTCCTCCATGTCTTTTTGTAGCTTGATAGCTCATTTATGTTTACTGAGGGTTGCGATTTTTAATTGGGCGCGCAATGCACGTCACTTTGTGGGAGCATATACTCTAATAACTTCTTATGAAAAGGTACCTGGGAGGGAGATTTTCTGAGTTCTTGAGTGCCCAAGCATGTGAGTGTTTTATCCACATCCTTAACTGACAGTTTGGGTTGGCATAGTTCTCTAGGATAATGGAACGTCCCCCCAGTGTTTTGATTGCCCCGTTCCATTGCCTTTTAGCATCTAGTGTGATAGTGAAAAGTGTAGCACTCAGTACTTTGTAGATAATCTTCATGTTTCATTTTCCTCTAGATACTCAGGATTTTCTGCTACTCTTGATTGTTCTGAAATTTCACCAGCATGTGCCAAGGTGCAGAATCTTTTTATTTTCATTCTGGTCTTAAATTTTTTCTTCTGTTATTTATTTGATTATATCCTTCCCTCCATTTTGGGTGTTCTCTCTTTTTGGAACTCCCATTGGTTCAATGTTGACTCTCCTAAACTGAATCTTTTTCTCTCTTAAATTTTATCTCATGTTTTCTGTGTGCTTTTCTTCTTTGTTCTGGAAGATTTCCTAAAAAAATAATTTGTAATTCTTTATTTGGATTTTTATTTTGATAATTATAATTATAAAAGATAATTATATTCTTTTTCTTTTCACATATGTTTCTTTCTCATAGCATTCTGTTTTTATTTTATGGTGGCAATATCTTCTTAAATATCTACAAGAATAAGATTCATTTTTTGAATGAATATTCACTTTCAAAAGATACTTTTGAAAGTTGTCTTTTGTTGTCTGAATTATGTTTCTTGAGCATCAATTTAATTGAGAATGTTTGGGTATGAAATAGGCTAGCAAATTGACCCTCAATCCCTCTCTCAACCCATACTGGTTTTCCACAGGCAAATTAATTTCTGTAAAAAAGGAGGTCTTTAGCTTGTTTTGCCTTGAGGTGAATTCTGAGCTTCTCACTGTCAGTACCTGCTAGGGTGGAGATGGGATATTAGGGAACTGATGTGTTTTTTTAATTA
Source organism: Eubalaena glacialis (assembly GCF_028564815.1). Classification (NCBI taxonomy): domain Eukaryota; kingdom Metazoa; phylum Chordata; class Mammalia; order Artiodactyla; family Balaenidae; genus Eubalaena; species Eubalaena glacialis. Next base: position 13,749,861 of record NC_083731.1, on the reverse strand, counting down.
CCCATATCATTTTCTGTTTCACTCCCCACCCCTCCCGGTCACCAGTGGACTCTAAACCTGGGGCTTCACCAGGAATATTGGCTCTTACCTCTACAGGCAAACAGAGCACACCAGCTACTGAAAATATACTGACGCAGAAGCTTTGAACATATTCCTAATGTTTCAGCACTAAACACACACATACTCTCTCTCTCTCACTCCCACACACACACACACACACACCCCAAACTCAATTTGGGGTCTTTAATGATCTGTTTCACTATCAATGATTTCATATATAATCTGTGACTCTGAAAGAACTTCAACTGGAATTATTATTCTGCCTAGTTAGAATGTTTTTGTTTCATTATCAATTTTCTTTTGTAATGTACCTATTATAAGTGTGATGAGAACCAGTAAATGACAGCAAGTCTAAACATATTAATTCACTTGTTCTACAACTATGTATCGTGTAAACCATGAACCAGGCATTGTGTTAGGCTCTGGTGACAAAGCAACGAGACACGTCATTCCTGAGCTCAAGGATTTTGTGCTTCAGTCAGCAAGATGTACACACACAGCCACAATTATAGTGCTGTGTGTGCACTAATCCAGAGGCTTCCTAGGACACCGCGTAAACTCAGGGACCCATGATTAGTTAACCTTGGGGATGAGGAAGGGTTTTTGGTAAGTTGCTGAGTTGAATTTGGAGGGGTTTTGGAGTTAGCCAGGGAAAGGGAAGATAGAATATATTCTGGGCAAACGGAGTAGCTCAGCGAAAGGCACAGACGTTCCTGATTTGCAGAACTGCCACTTGTTTGGTGTAGTGAAAGTGTGTGATGCAGATGGGAAGGTTAAGATGAAAGTGGATGAAGAACCGGGGAGGCCCAGGAGCTCAACCACAATGAGCTTGTGAGATGTGCTGACGAGCTTGGAACTTCTCCAAAGAATGAGGTACGCAACTGAAGGATTTAAAATAGGTGAGTGTCATGATCAGCACTGCATTTTAGAAGGGTCACTCTGGATGCTGTGTGGAGACTTAGAATTCTGCCCTCGAATCAGTGTGGTGCTGTGGAGGAGTTATTTTATTTCTGCTGAGATCCGGCAGTGATAGTTAAGGGCTGCCTGCTCACCTCTTCCATTTAATTCTTTCCAAATCAGGAGGCATTGGTGAAAATTCTCAACAAATTGGTAATTCATCTTCTTTGCCTAGTTCCATTTCTGGGGATTGAGGTGGGGATGGTTAGAAGTGTAGAGCGATGACAAAATTTTTGCCTCATTCATGGCCACCATTTTGCAAAACTCATAGTATGAACTTGGACTCTTCCTTTATTTGATTGCTTCTGATAATTATTATTATTATTTGCTACTGTTTATAATATTTTTCTTCGTTCTGTTAGGCTTGGGAGAAAGAAAATTCTCTGACTTGGTTTCTCCCCATCTTTCCTTAGGTTGTGTTCTCCAATACAGTAGCCTGTAGTCACAAGTGGCTACTGAGCACTTAAAGTGTAGCTAATCTGAGTGGAAATGGTCTATAACTATAAAATAGACACCAGATTTGAAAGATTTAGTAAGAAAAATAAGAAAGTATAACATATTAATAACTGTATATTGATTACATGTTTAAATCGTAATAATTTTAATCTATTAGGTGAAATAAAATAGATTATTAAATTATTTTCATCTGTTTCTTTTTACTTTTTTAATGTGGCTTCCAGAAAATATAAAATTATATCTGTGACTCATATTATATTTTTGTTAGACAGCAATGACTCAGAAGACTTTCCTTTATTCACTGAAAAATAACACAGGAAGAGCATTTAAGGGATTTTTTAAAATGTAAATTAATTTATTAATCAAGCAAGTATTTGTTGAGTATGATATGTTAAACACTTTTCTAGGCATTAGGGCTGTGGTGGTGAATAAAACAAAATCCTAGCTCTCATGGAGCTTATAATTTAGTTGGGGAGGCACACAAACAACAAGTAAGCAAGTAATTGCATAATGGAATTCTACTTAGTGTTGGGTGGTATGAAGAACTTGAACAGTGTAAGAGACTTTCCTGAGGCTCTGTTGGGGAAGATGGAGCCTAACATGGATAGGAGCATCAGGAAAAACACCTTGGAGGAGCTATCACTTAAATAGAAACCGGATGTGAGGAGGAGGAGCCAGCTGGGTCAACCACAGTGGGAGCCTCACCGGCAGAGGAAATAGCAAATGTAGAAGCCCTGAGGCAGAAACAAGCTCAGAGTGTTTAAGAAATAGCAAGAAAGCCTGTGTGGCTGGGCCGAGTAAGGTGGGAGAGTGGTTAAGAGATACCTTAGAGAGGTAGGCTGGGTTGTTCCCAAAGTGTGATTCATAGACCCTTGGGGATCCCAAGACCTTTCAGGGACCTCTGCAAGGTCAAAACTATTTAACTGTGTAAATATTTGCACTCCTGATGGAAAGGCAATGGGTGGTGCCCTCGTGTCTATCAAGGCAGGAGAACTAAACTGTACTAGTCACTGTATACTTCATTGCCATTCAAGACCAGTGCACATAGTATCAAGTTCACTTAAGAATGACCTTGCTAAAGCACTGCAATTATTAATTATATTAAGCTGTGAGCACACATCTCTTTAACATTCTTTGTCATGAAATGGGAAGTACACTTTAAAGAATTTTGCCACAGATCCAAATATGATGGTTGTCCCAAGGAAAAGCACTGGTGCAAATTGATGGTGAGCTGAACTGGCAATGTTTTTCATGGAACATCATCTTTTGCTTGATATAATGTCTTCAACTTATGGTTATTCTGACTTGGGTATTTGGCAGACATTTTCTCAAGAATGAACTTATCACTTTGAAAGTGAGTCTATCACTTGAAAAGAAACAAAGACGATTATGTGTTGCTAATGATAAACTTTGAGCTCTCAGGAGAAAATTAGAATTTTTAGAAAACCTGTATCAGTCTCCAAGGCAGGTACCCAATACTTGAAGACTTTTAAGACTTTACTGATGAGATTGGTAGTAATATTAACAAATGTGACTTTTAAAATATTATGTAATGAAATATGTCAACATTTGGATGGTCTACATAACTCAATGAACTGATAGTTTCCAGTGACCAATGTGTAATGTCAAAAATCATACTTGAAAAGAAGATTCATTCAAAGTGCAAGATAGACCAATATATTTTACCATGATACCTTACAAAAGTTCATTGGTAAAGCTTCAGATTCTATGTTGTAACTAAACATGAAGATACTACCACTCATCAAGTTTGCATGTGGTACCAAAGACAAATGTCCAGAACTATCTGAAAATGACATTAAAATATTTCTCCCTTTTCCAACTACATATTTGTGGGAAGCCAGATTTTCTCATCTCCTTCAACCAAAATAATATATCAACCCAGAAGCAAAAATGAGAATTTAACTGTCTTTTTTAAGCCAGCCGTTAAAAAGATGCAAAATATAAAACAATGCCATTCCTCTCACTGATTCTTTTGGGAGGTGGGTTAGTATCTTTGTTTCCATAAAAATGCATTATTAATATTAACATGTAATGGATTTATTATTGCTATTTATAAACATATTAGCAAATTAATATTTTTAATATTTCTTACTTTTAATGTAAAATACAGTAGATATCAGTAGATATACCTCAAAAGCTCCTTGAGGTACTCAGTAATTTTTAGGAATTTAATTGCTGCTAATGATAAATTTTGAGCTTCTGAGGCCAATTTGAGAACAGCTGATCCAGAGTTAGAAATTTGGATTGTATTCTAAGTGTAAGATCTAATTTATATGCAAAATATTATTGTAGCTACTAGAGATCAGAATAGATTGAAAGAGGGGGGTATGAAGGCCAGTTGGGAGAGATGGAGTCTTGGATCAGAGTAGTGATGGTAGATGTGGTAAGAGTACATTGGATTCAGAGTATACTTTGAAGGTAGAACCTGTGACATTTAGTGATGATTCAGATGTCTATAATACTCTACCTCATCCTTATTTATCCATATGCCTTTCTACCTTTTAATCATATGCATACATGAATTTATATAATTGCAACCGTAGTGATCTTACATTTTATATTCTTCATTATTTGGTTATCGTTCTATTATAAACTTTTTTCCAAGTAGAGGCCTGATGTTCATAACTTTCATGATTTTTGCTTGTAAAACATTGAGGTGATTTTATTTTCTTAATATTATAGATAAATCACATTGAATATATTTACATTAATAATTGCTTTCTTCTAGCAAATTATTTCTTTAGTATAAATTCAGATAGAATCACCCTTACCTTTTAGTTATCAAGTTAACAAGAGGAAATTGCCATGTTAAACGATGTTTACTTCTCCCTTCTGTTATTCTGGAGATTGCCAATAATAAGGCCGAGTGTGTCTAAGTTTTATTTGTCTCAATACCTCAAAAAATAATATGAATCCAAGAATACAGAGGGTAATAGGCCAGACATTAGAGTTGGTGCTGATCCTCAAATTATATGGTTCAAAGATTCATAAGATAATTATGAAAAACACGATAGATATGTTGTTGTTGCTGTGTGTTTCACAGATAAATTTTGGGAGTAAGGATTTGGAGAAGTGCCCACCTTTCTTTCTCCCCACCATGATGGTTCCTGAAACACCTCTTCAGATCCCCAGGTGTTTGTGGAACATGATTTGAAATCCATAGGTAATGCATGCAGTCATCCAACTCATATGAAATGCGTGTCTTCTCTGTGCCAGGTGAACAAGTCCTTATTTGACAAATGACCCAAGATGGAAGCCTTAGAACTTCATCTTAATTCTGCCTTTACACAGGTGTGCTTCATCTGATCAGTCTCCAAATCCATTCTTTGTATTTCTGATATGTCTTCTGAATAAATCTATTCCCTCCCTTCTATTTCCAACATCAGTTTGGTCTTTATCATCACTCACTTGTACTATTACAGTAGAATCCCAATTGGCTGCCCTGGTGTGGTCTTTCCTTTTTAATAATTTATCCCCCTACTTTTGTTGGTCCCCCGCGACTTGAAAGACAGAACTGATGCTGTCAATCCCTATTTTAAAATCCAGAAAGCCATAACCAGTGAGTGCTTCTCAAATTTTAATGTGCGTTAGAATCACCTGGGGTCTTGTGAAAACGCAGATTCTGATTTAGTAGATCTGATGATTCTGCATTTCTAGCAACTTTCACATGAACACTATGCTGCTGGTCCATGGACCACAACGAGTAGCAAGCGTTTAGGTCACTCCACATGGTTTATAAATGCCACAGCTTCACAGTGGCATTCAGTGCTAATCAGAAACTCTCCAATCTCTACTGCTAGCCATATCTCTTCTCACCTTCTCCCTTCTCTCTGGCCTCATCATTGTTCTAGTTATTCTTCTGATGAACAGTAAATTTATTTGAGACAAAGTAAAAGTTTGCAAGCTCCCCTTCCCCCAACCTTGTCCACACAGCTGGGCTCTGAGAGATTCAAATTATCCTGGCTTGGTGACAAACTGATATTTGGAAAAATGAGATTTTCCTTAGATTAAACCATGTTTTACAGATGTCTTAAATATAAGACATGACACCATATAACTCCTAGAAGAGAACAGAGGCAAAACATTCTCTGACATAAATTGTAGCAATGTTTTCTTTGGTCAGTCTCCCAAGGCAAAAGAAATAAAAGCAAAAATAAACAAATAGGACCTAATCAAACTTAAAAGCTTTTGCACATCAAAGGAAACCATAAACAAAATGAAAAGATAATCTACAGACTGGGAGAAAATATTTGCAAACGATGCGACCGACGAGGGCTTAATTTCCGAGATATACAAACAGCTCATACAGCTCAACAACAACAAAACGAACAACCCACATCGAAAAACGAGCAGAAGACCTAAATAGACATTTCTCCAAAGAAGACATACAGATGGCCAGCAGGCACACGAAAAGATGCTCAACATCACTAATCAAAACCACACTGAGGTATCACCTCATACCAGTGAGAGTGACCATCATCAAAAAGTCTACAAATAATTAATGGAGAAAATGGAGTCCTCCTACACTGTTGGTGGGAATGTAAATTGGTGCAGCCACTGTGGAGAACAGTATGGAGGTTCCTTAAGAAACTAAAAACAGAGTTGCCATATGGTCCAGCAATCCCACTCCTGAGCATATATCTGGACAGAACTATAATTGGAAAAGATATATGCACCCTAATGTTCATAGCAGCACTATTTACAATAGCCAAGACATGGAATCAACATAAATGTCCATCGACAGATGAATTGATAAAGAAGCTGTGGTATATATTAATATATACAAGGGAATACTTAGCCATAAGAAAGAATGAAATAATGCCATTTGCAGCAACATGGATGGACCTAGAGATTATCATACTAAGTGAAGTAAGTCAGAAAGAGAAAGACAAATATCATATGATATCACTTATATGTGGAATGTAAAATATGATACAAAAGAACTTATTTACAAAACAGAAACAGACTCACAGATATAAAAAACAATCTTATGGTTACCAAAGGGGAAAGGGCGGGGAGAGGGATAAATTAGGAGTTTGGGATTAGCAGATACTAACTACTATATATCTAAAATAGATAAACAACAGGATCTACTGAATAGCACAGGGAACTATACTCAATATCGTGTAATAAACTATAATGGAAAAGAATATGAAAAAGAATATATATATATATAATATATATTATATATATATAATATATATATGTGTGTGTGTGTGTGTGTGTGTGTACAACTGAATCACTTTGCTGTATACCAGAAACTAACACAACGTTGTAAATCAACTATACCTCACTAAAAAATTACTCATAAAAAACAAATACACGTAGTAAAAAAAAAAGAAAACAAAAAAACCCACAAGGTTTTACAGATGTCCCTTCATTGCCTTTCAGACAACCTGTAGGATTTTTTTTTAAATATTTCTTTGGATGTGCATCATTTTTTTTAAGTCTTTATTGAATTTGTTACAATATTGCTTCTGTTTTATGTTTTGGTATTTTGGCCACGAGGCCTGTGGGATCTTAGCTCCCCGACCAGGGATCGAACCCGCACCCCCTGCACTGGAAGGCAAAGTCTTAACCACTAGACCGCGAGGGAAGTCCCAAAGTGGGATTTGATTGTTTTCCAGGTAGTTGCTGTGAGATCATGACAAGCCCAAACTTTAGAAGCGTGTTGTGGGGACATCTCAGTGTTGACTAGGTGTTAATCAGCATAAATTTCAATTCATGATAATTACATCAAAGCCTGAACTGTTTCTTACATTTATTCCTCTCCCAGTGCAGGTCAGCAGGGCAGAGGGTGGGCTCGGATCTGTTAGTGCTGTTGCAGCTAGAACCATCCTTCTGGCTAAGAGAGGATCGTCAGCTAATCCATGGCCATCTTTACCGCAAGCGGTATGGAAATGCCAGCTTCCTAGAGGGTGCAAGTATTTTGGCAACAAAATGCTTTTGAGAAAGGAAAGTAACACCGTGGCCCGAGGTCGTGGAAACTGTGAAGAAAGCTTACACTGAGAGATCCAAGGGACCTTCAGAACCCAGAGGACTGCTGCCTGGATTCCATCCTTCCATGCATTATGAAGCTTGGTGGTTCTTGTTCTGGATCCTACTACTTCTGTGAAAGTAGGCAAATCACCAGACATCTAGGAAACTCAGTCTCCTCACATGGGAAATGAAGATTTTATTTGCCCTACCTGCCTACCTGGGGTGTCATGAGGGCTAAATGAGACAAGAAGCATGACCGCAATTCTGTATAGCCTAGAACGACCTGTTTATTACTAAAGCCACTGGGAATGGAGTAGCTGCTGTGTACCAGTCTTCATCGTCGGGGCAATATGTGTACCTCATAGTTCGTGCTGCCTCTCTCCTGAGTCCTTTCCCCTTTGAGAAATAAACACAACTTGTGGATGTCAGTTTTATTACAAGTAAAGCTGGGTGGAAAAACACAACTTGGACGCAAGGCCAGTGTTTCATCTCTTCTCCTTCTCTCCTGAATTAAAAGTTCCTGCCTCCCAAAGCCCATGAGTCAGATAGGTGACTGCAGTCTGTTGAAGAAACCCCAGCCCTATGAGGCAGGACCTGCCCCAGCTGAATCCAGAGAAGAGCCAGACCTCACACTGCAGTCACCCCTTCTCTGTGGAAAGGCAACAATGACTGTGAGGCTGATAGCTAGTTCTCCAGGACTTCTGAGAGAGGGGAATTCCTATTTGATGGGTCACAAGGAGTAACTAATAAGGGAAAAAATGAGTTCTTCTACATATACACTATTCCATTTAACCCTTGCCACTGCACTTTAATATACATATTATTTTTCCAATGAGAAATGTAACGCTTAGAGAACTTAGGAAACTTGCTCAAGTCCTTTCAGCTAGTGTGGATTTGCAAGTGTGCTGCACGCTTTCAGCCCTTTAGTAATATGAAAGGTATGAGGTCGGTGGGTTCCAGCGGCAAATATATTTCAGGAAGATGGGTGTGGTTGGCAAGGAGTCATTTTATTTTATTCATTCATTTATTTATTTATTTAAAGTTTACTTATTTATTTACTTTGGCTGCATTGGGTCTTCGTTACTGTGTGCGGGCTTTCTGTACTTGCAGCGAGAGGGGGCTACTCTTCATTGCGGTGCACGGGCTTTTCATTGTGGTGGCTCCTCTTGTTGCGGAGCACGGTCTCTAGGCTCGTGGGCTTCAGTAGTTGTGGCTCGCGGGCTCAGAAGTTGTGGTGCGTGGGCTCAGTAGCTGTGGCTTGCAGGCTCTAGAGCGCAGGCTCAGTAGTTGTGGCGCACAGGCTTAGTTGCTCCGCGGCATGTGGGATCTTCCCGGACCAGGGCTTGAACCTGTGTCCCCTGCATTGGCAGGCAGATTCTTAACCACTGCGCCACCAGGGAAGCCCCAAGGAGTCATTTTAAAAGGAGAGTGTTGATGGAGGCCCCAATGTTCTAAGAAGGGCTCACAGAAGAGGAAGAAAATGCTTGGCCTGAATTTTAGTAGGTCAAAAAGTACTAAAAGTGCAGAGGTCTGAGTGGGAACAGGGCTGGAGGGGAAAAAGTTGTGCTAGGGTAAAAAGAGGACCTTTCTGAATATTCCAAGGAACCCAGATTTTATACTTACCCCACTGATTGGAGGAAAAAACAAGGATTAACAATCACACTTTCTTCCACTTTTACGGGCCTGATGAGACAGCTCTCCCCAGTGTTTCCCCCAAAGTAGAAGGCTCTTCTAGGAGGTGGTCTGCACCGCAGCACTGCTAGGCGGGAGGTTAAAAGCTCTAACATAAGATGCATACTTAATGTGATTTTCTGCTTCATTCTCCTTTAAAGATAAACTGGGGAGCTAAAGTGTCAGTGCTTGTAGCTTCTTTCTCTGTTGTAATTGGATGATGTTGTTTGCATTTGAAATGGGAGCCGAGTGAAGTGAAACTAAAAACTTCTTAAATGGTGCTTTGATTCTTCAGGGGAGAGGGGCCATGGAGACTGATGAGTTATTTGGCCCTTCCTCGGAAAATCCCCAGACGTTGTCAAGACCTCCAAGTTTATTAACTTAAAAACAAGCTTCCCATTCCTCAAGAGCTTCAAAAATGATCCTGCGTGTTATTGACAAATAATAATTTAATGAACAGCCTGATTAGATGGGCACAATGAATTAGCTATCGGCCTGACAGCCATGTAAGCACTATGTTCTGTATCTGTTTACTCAGCACTAGGGGAAATGCAGAAGTCTATTGAAAATCAGATTTCCATGCTGCTTTGTCAAAGCAAATTTAATCACAGCCAGAACTTGTGGCATCCATCATTTCCACTTCAGAAGGCATCACCGGGGACAGATCAGCGACAAGGAGTCTGGCTGCCATGGCTGTCCTCCACTCACAGGAAAATTAAATTTAACTATAGATCCTTGATAAATGAGGCTGCCGAAGCCATCAAACATGGTGACTAAGTGCTCAGTATTAAAGTAATCCCCAGAGGCCCCCAACCTGGAAAGAAGCGCAGTCTCATTTGATCTGGCCTTGAGGTCTTTGCACACATTCACACCCCTATCTGCTACGGACGGATAGATATGGGCTTTAGCGCACTGCCCCAGGGGTCCAGAGATAATTTTTCTAGAAATCTTTACTTGGTCTTTGCTTTTCTAGAAGTTTCTATTACAGCTCTCCCAGTCACTTACCCAATGTGTCTTTTCCTTATATACCTCTTTCCTTTCTCATTATTCTTTACCCCACCAGGCACCGATCATCTAGGCCCTAAAATGACTATCGGACCTTGATTGCTTTTTAAAATGCTCCTTCTCTAGCATTTCACAGTATTCTCCCCCAGGCTGCAACTCATGGGAAGTAAAACTAGAGTTGTAATTTTGTGGAATGCCAAAACTGTGAGCTGTTTGAGGGCAGGAACTATATTTTTTTGATTTTTTTTTTAATCACCAGAACTTAGAAATTAGCATATGGCACATGGAGGTGGCTTGATCAATGTATATTGAATGAATGAGTAAACAGTAAATAAATGCTTATGAAACTCAGCAGGATGCTCTAATTAAGAGCCATGTAGTTCTGAACTGGATCCAGGTGTGTATGCTGATTGTATTACTAAGTGTCTCAGGAATAATTGTGTATACCTGCCTCTTTGAAATTCAGTTTAATTAACTGACTAGCTAATCAAACTGACCTTCATATGCCTCTGTTTTCTCATGTTTTAAAGGAAGTATTTAACCATATCTATCCCATGTGGTGGTTATGAGATTTAAATGCAAAAATTTATTAACATTGGGTAGCACAGGGCCTGCCACATAAGCAAAGACTCAACATACATTGGTCGCCATCATGGTCAAAGTGATCCTCAGCACGGTTATCATTATTTACATGCTCTTTGCTCAGCTCAGTCTTGGTGTTGTAGAGGAGGTAAGAGACTTGTAAAATCTGCTCTTTTCCTAGAAGAGATTTCTAAGTGCCTGGGAAGACAAAAAAAGAAAAGACATATACAGGAACAACATACCAGGGAAATGCGGAACAGACCATAAACGCATAGAATTTCAACATAGTGCCTGCTCAGCTGTGTATGGAGAAATCTGCGTTAGTAGGAAAGGATCTAGGTCTTAGAGGGCAAGTCACTGCAGCAGAGAGTCCGGAACGACATGGGGAACGGAGATGTACCTGGGAGTGGGTGGGCCCCGGGGGATATTAAGGAGGCCAGCCTAACTTGAGTAGAAGATTTGATTGGGGGTTAGTAGAAAATTAAATTGTATAGATATGGGTGGAGCTAAAGTTTGGAGAACTTTGAAAGTGAGATAGGGTTTAAACTTGTGGCCTGATATGTATGCATAGAGATCTGTTTTAGGTTCTTTACCAGGAAGTCACATAGAGAAATGAGGTTCTTGAAAGAGTAATGAATGTGGATTGGAGGCAAGAGGCAGGGTTTGCAGCAGAAACCAGGGATGAGATAAGGGAAGATGAGTGAGGGACAAACGTGAGCATCTCTCTGCATTTCTCTGAGGAAGAAGGAATGGGTCTGGATGACTCTTCAGTTTCCATTGCCCAACAGTGAGAAGCCCATTGCTGGTAGGGAGCAAACTCCCTTTCATAAAGCTGATAAGAGAGAAAGGCAGGATGAGTTCCCCTCACTCCAAATTGATTGACTTGCTGGAATAATTTGAAGTGTTAGTAATTGAGAATAACTCTACAACCTGAGAGCACTCTGCATGTGGAGGTATATTTATAACTCTTTTTAACCTCATCAAATGCCAATTTAAAAACTTAGAGTCAATAATCAAGCACATCTTAATTCCCCTGAAAAAATTATGGTGCACTTAAGTATACCCCTGCACTTAAATTTTCAACATGAAGCATTCAAAAATCATTTGGACTAAGTAAATATACTGTCTACCTTCTTAGCAGATTTACATAGAAATTTTTCAAAGTTGTTATGAAATTGTTAAAGCATTTTTCTGGTATCTCTTGGAAACACTTAGAAGCTTCGGCAGAAATTGTTGTCTTTGGTCTAATCACATATTTCCAAAGGCAGTTTACAAACATGTTATTTTGCTATTTACTAATTATATTTATTTGATACACCAATCACTTAATAGCCTCTGGCTGCATTTACAAATAGTATTGAAAAAGCTCCCGCTGTTACACTTATAATTTATTAGAGACAACATAAAAACAAGATGCTCCCTCTCCACATGCGTAACACACACAGGGATGCTTAGAGAAAAACTCTGTACAGATCCTGAATGATCAAATATAAAGGGCATTCTTAGCTGAGGGCATTAGTTTCTTTCTAGACAGTTAGAAATTGCGGCTCTTCTCCATCTGTGCCTGCGGGGAGGAGAGGCAAAAAGGTGCCTGCAATGCTGTCTTTGGTTGGCCGAGCAAAGTAGAAAACTATGGTCTCCAAGGGACAAGTTGGTACTTGCCATCCTCCTTTTAGGAAAATCTGAAGCAGCCAGGTAAAATGTGGTCCTAGGGGCTCTCAAAGAGTCTGTGATGAGCAATGCTTTCTCCATGAATGATTATGTAAAAAATGTCCATCCCATGTGGATGCTACCTAAGTTGTGTGGTTTTAGAAGGATGCTAATGGCCTACTTTTGGGGAGAGACTCTTCCATTTACCTATACTTGATGGTCCTCCCTTTTAGCCTCTTCTCACTTGAAAAATTATTCTTTAAACATCTGTAGGCCCTTTCCTCTGTGTATGATGTGAGAAGCCGTTGAGAAGCTTATACCCTGGAAGTGAGACTAAAGCACTTCTGTCTTGCCTCCGAGACCTGAGTAACACTCTCTATTACTAACCATGATGAAAAGAGCTTCCCATCCCCTGTTCCATGTTCATCCTGTATTGAGCATTTATTTCTCTGTGCTGGTCCCTCATTCAAACCATTCATTCCATTACTTATACATGTGTGTTTCCTTCCCTATAGATCATAAAATCATAAGCTTTTCTTAGGACAGGGAACGTGTTTTATACACCTTATATCACTGACGTATCTAATGACTTGTAGGATGCTATTCACGTCGTTAAGTGTTCATTATAATACAACAGAAAAAAATCATCTTAGCCTGGATCAGTTAATTGCATTAATGTGTCTCAAGCCAGGGCACTAATAAATAAACCAATGCTAGGACTGATACATTTTTAAAAATTTATTTCATTGAAGTATAGTTGATTTATAATGTTGTGTTAGTTTCTGCTATACAGCAAAGTGATTCAGCTTTGCATATATGTATACATATATATATACACATATATATACACACATATACATACATATTCTTTTTTATATTCTTTTCCATTATGGTTTATCACAGGATATTGAATATAGTTCCCTGTGCTCTGCAGTAGGACCTTGTTGTTTATCCATCCTATATATATTAGTTTGCATCTGCTAACCCCAAACTCCCAATCCATCCCTTCCCCACTCCGCCTCCCCCTTGACAACCACAGGTCTGTTCTCTAGGTCTGTGAGTCTGTTTCTGCTTCGTGGATAAGTTCATTTATGTCATATTTTAGATTCCACATATAAGTGATATCATACGGTATTTGTCTTTCTCTTTCTGACTTACTTAGTATGATAATCTGTAGGTAGGACTGATACATTTTTGATAGTAGGTTGGATGTCAGATATATTTTATAAATGAGCAAGAGAGAGAAAGAGGTTTGCTTCCATTTGCAGAGGTTTATTTTAAGATCCAGGTATGGCATGGTGGGAAGTGTGTGTGGGTAGTGATGCTTTCAAATGGGAAAGAGGGCACCAGAACAAGTGGAGGGAGTGAGATAAAGAGACTCTTCCCCTCCACCTCACAATTCTGCCAAAGGCTTGGCATACCTTTAAGGTTATGCTCCAAGTGTAACAGATGCAGATGAAACAGTTGCTAATGCAAGTGTGATGCTCACACTGTGGACTTCAAAACAGGAAGAACCAAACGCTGATCATAGCTTGAGGTGCCTTGTCTTTATCTAATGACTGGTAGGATACTGTTGTGTTATCAAAACAGCATTTTGAGCTAATTTTACTACACTCTCCAAATAAGTGATGTGATTTATGTAGAAAGAGATGCTGCTTTATTATTCTAGCAGAATATGTGAATAATTTATGAGGTAATTCTAATCACACTTTGAAGAAAAAAAACTGGTTAAAAAAAAGAAAAAAAACAAAAGAAAAAAAAACAAAGACAGTGGTCATGCCTCTCTCCATGCCTTATATATTAATTATAGAGATCATTTGCATTATAAATTTAGTAACAATTTGAGGGGAAAATAGTTTTGTTTTAAAATATTATGAGATGTCCTAGTGAAATATTTGAGTACGTGGAAATTGATTTTAGCAATATTTAGACCATACAAAAGCTAAAGACTTAAATTACCAAAAATCTTATCTCTAAATTTTTACCAGCTCCACATTTTCAGAAGATTTTTTTTTAACCAGTTCACTGTTTCTTGGTGAAGGTACGTTACAGAGGACTTGGGACAGAGGAGATCCTGCATCTCCAGCTGGTCTGTGAGTCCTATTTGGGCAGGTCTCTTGTTCTGTGTTTTTTGCATGATCTTAACATTTTGCCTTCCCCAGTGTCTCTGTAGGTTGTGGTATCATCAAGGCATGAGAGTGGCTTATTCCTCCGAGGTTTCTCAGACGGTCTTTCTCAACAGAGAAGGATGCCCAGGCCATCTAGAAAAAAGAGTGGTTGACACAACATAGATTCTTTATACTTTGGGCAGACTCGTTGGGAAATAGGGAAATTATACACGTAAAAATGTCCCTATCAGTTTATGTCCTGTTCTACCACTCAATGTATTGTTTTACTAGTTTTCTCTATAAACTTTAATCTGAGCCCAAATTTGTATCTATCACATGACTACAAAGACTATAAAATCCAAACCAACGAAGGTATTTGCCCAACTTGGTTTGGGTGCTCATTTTAAAGTCTGTTTATCTCCAGGTGGCTCTTCATTGTTTTCCTGCCATTTTAATGTATTCCTGGAATTGAAAAGGGAAACCCTACCATGGATAATCAACTGATTAGTAAGAGATGTTGAGTTCCCTCATGTAACTGCTCCTGGGTTCGGAAAGCCACAGTGGCTCCCTGTTGCATCTTGACATGTCTGCTTGTTCTACTTGTTCCCTGGTTAAATATCCTTAACTAGTGCTGTGAGTTTGCATTACCCACCTCCTACTCCCCCCAACCCTCTCCCTTGCGGCCTACACCATAAATGTGCTTGCTATTTTCCTGTAGCCCAGGGACTGGACCTTCTCCGTATGAGAATCTGCTTTATTCCTTCACTCGCAGGGTCTCTCTGATGGATAACAAGGGCAGAGTGTTGGGTATAGGTCACTGATGGGCCATACAAGGGGGTAGTTGCTGTTGGCTAAAAGCCAGTGGTTGTGGAGAATTCCTTTATGGGGACATAACATTGAAAACTAACTTTGGGCTGGCCAGGCAGAGTTCTGAAATCTTCTGGCAGGTTGAGTCTTGCTGTGTGGTGAGCACTGCTCTAGACCTTAATACACAATGGACTCTTTGGTGAGTTCAACTTGATTGCATTTCTTCCCAGGTATTTTCCAATGTATGATTTGTAGTAATTCTTCTAAGCCACTTTCCAAAACGAATTCTAACTTTCTCTGAATGCCCATCCTAAGGTCGTCACAGTACTTGGGTATAAAACTTATTCAAGTTTTCCCAACTATTTATCATGTGCTGTCAGTTCATACATTTCTCTCTTTTTCTTTTTTAACTTGTCCCTCCGCTTAAATGTTTGATTCATTTTAGCTGCTAAATTATAAGCACGTAAAGGTCAAGAAGTATTTAGGGACATTATCTGACCCCCACTATCTAACCCAGCATCCCCGATTCCTCCTCAGCCAAAGGGACCTCGTCAACGGTGTTTAAATTTGGTTATTGGATCCCTCTCCGAGGATAACCTCTTAAATTGACATTTTAAGTTATGCTATCAGTTACTGAGATGCTCTTGTAATGTAATGCCGTTCCCTCACTTCACTCTGCAAACCATTTTTGTTCTAAAATAGATCTCATGAAGGAATCACTTCTCTTTGCTTAGCTTGGGACATCTAAATTAGCCCTAGGCATTCCTATTTATTTCTGGTTCTGAGGACCTTAAGGAATTAGATTTGACATGGAGCCCTCCACAGGGAGCTGTCGGCTGGCAAGCACCAGGATGGATAATGCACTTAAGGAGTATAGAGTAAGAGTGACCCCAGGAACAGATTAATCCATATCTATGCATAGATACGTGTCAGATACATCTTCCTGAGAGCGCTGATGTACAAAACCAGAAAATCTTAGAGCTGAAGAGGGTATCAGAGGCTATTTAGTCCAAGCCTAATATTTTACCCATAAGAAGACTGAGGTCTAGAAATCAGAAGTGACTTCTCTTAGCCACAGAGACAATGTGTGGAAAATCCGGCATTAGAACCCAGGACTCCTGGTTCCTGAGAAAGTACCCTGGTTTGAGTGCCTAAGAGTTTCCGTTCTTCCTACCGATTTTAGGGCTTCACACGTAAGGAGACCTGAGAGTTAACTAGCAAAATTGAAATGACTATAATAAATTAACAATGGATAGTGCCTGGCAGCTATGATTACAGGGGCTGTGAAAATGCAAAATGTAATGGGAATGATAACTTTCCTGAGAAAACTCTGAAAATGGGATGATATGATGTCTGCCCAGGGCCAGATGGGAGGTGCCTCTTCAGATCAACTGATGCTGTGTGACCTCATGGAACCTCTAGGAATGTTTGTCCATTAGTCATGGCTTGCGACTGTGATGCCCAAAATAGTCACCCAGGGGCCCGGCACATAAGGTATCATCATCAGTGCTGAATTATTCATGAAGTGATTTTCTTGGTAGACTGTAACTCATTGTATTATTTGATTTAGAGGCATTTCCACAATTTACAAAGTGTTCTTCTTATGTCAGTTGAAATGCAGCGTAACAGTATAGGAATAAAATTTGACATGGTGTGCATTTCCTGATAGTTTTTTGTTTTTACTTTTTTCTCAGTCTCATTGGATCAAAATATTTTTTACCTTCTGTGGATTCGTTATGCATATTTATAGATCTAAAACCTTTTTGATTCAAGGATCCCCAGGGGCACAAAACCTCTGGAACAAATACTTAACAAATTACGTTGAACAATTACATAAGAAAAAGATGGTTCCTGGCTCATTAAGAACAAGACATGACAAAGTTACTTTCTCACATTTGTGGTTAGGATTACTGGACTGGCAGAAGGAGAAAAAAATCATAAAGCATAGATACAGTGTATCTTTATTTTATTACAATATCCCGCTGCTTTTCTACTGGTATGGATGTGCTCGTGGTGAGTAGGGAGAAATTGGATGTCATGATAACAGAGTCAGATGGACTCTTATTGAACACCTATATGCAAAGTATTAGATTCATGTCATCTGCAAGGTAATCTGGAGTCCCATTTGGTGTTTTTATTCATGATTATGCAAATACATAATTAAACAAAGTAACTGCTTCCCACTCTTTCAAGAGTCAACTCTTTCAGGCACATTTGGGAAAGGCGAGCTTGGTGTCATATTGCTAATGCAATCAGGGGCATTCACTTCATTCCTGGTCCCTTTCTCACCTCCGGACCACGGTCCCCTGTATTTGCTCTATCTTCCTTCCTATGAACTTAGCAGAGTGGTAAACGTGGAGGTGACTACATTCACCTCTACCTCTCTATCCCTTTACTGCTCACGTGACCTCTTCAGGTGTGCACTAAAGGGAAAAGGACTAATAAGGTTAATCTTTAATAGGGATTTTCTCTTGGGGACACAGCCTAGGTTCTTGCTCTGCTAATTTCAAGTCCCGCCCTGTCCCGGTCTGTCTTTCAATATGTCCCTATAGCCTCACATAGTCATCGAGAGGCTCTCCAGGCACTGTTCTAGGTGCCAAGACACAAGTGAAAAAAATGTGATGGGTAACCCTACTCAAAAAATATCAAATAAACACGATGCTTTCAGTTAGAAACTAGTGCTATGAAGAAAAAGACACAGTGGTTTTTAATTCTTTACATGCCCATATTCATATCTTCACACATCCATAGTTTGACTCCCTATGCGGAATGCAACCCCTACTCACAGACACGATTCTGTCTTTCTTCCCATCTTCCCTCCAGACAATCTGGGACGTAGCATACTTACAGTGCATTACTCAATACCTGATTTATTCAGTCTAGAATAACTCCCTGGGAGACTTTAGCTACCCTCCTCTCCCAGGTCTGGTTGGTTCAAAGTCTGCTTGCCAGCATGGGGTATAATAGGTCTACTCATTTTGGTATTCATCCATTGGGTAGTGGCACCCAAACTCAGGAACCTTGTCTCAGAGACAAGACAAAACACATGTTGAGAAAGAGAAGCATAACCTTTACAGTTGCCTCTCCCCATGAGAGACCATTATTGATTTGCAGATGTTTGTTCTTTGTACTGAAATCTATAATGATATAAAAAAATGGCCCACCTATTCCCTATGGGCCAACTCTTAGCTCTTAGCTATATCGAGCAAAAACTTTGCAATTAATATAGTTTCCCTTAAATGTAGAGCCAAGCCAATTTCTTGACCAGGACATTCTCCTATAATCATTGTATAAAAGGAACCAATTTCAGGATCTATTCTTTTTCTGTCTAAGTAACATTTTAGGAAAGTGTGAGTAAATTGTGCTTCAGTTACACATGGAAAACACACTTCTGAGTTTTGTGTAAGACACAAAGTATGAAAGATGGCAAATACATTTTAAAACATGTCTTCATAGAAGTTATTTAGAAAAAAAATGTTGAACAGGCCAATGCCAAGAATAGATGACAGAATCAAAACGTTTTTTTAACAGAATGGAATGATGTATTTCAACCACGGTTATGAAATATGACAGGAATAAATATAAAGTACTGAATTCAAAACGTTATCTGTATTAGTTCAGGGTTGGGGAGACCCAACATGACTTGACAACAGTTAATGTTAAAATAGACCCTGAGAGCTTCAGCAGACCGTGAACTTACCCCATGTCCACAGCATGGCATAGCAACAAAAGGGCAGAACAGGGGAGGATATATTCTCATAGACATCTGCCCTGGTAAACTCAAATCTGGAATATTGTATCTAATTTGGAGACGATCTCACTGACAGGGATAACTACAAACCACAGAGCATTCAAAATAGGTTAAATCCAATGGAAGGACATCTGAAGCTGTATAATACAGGGAACTGTTTCTGGAACTGAGGAATTGAACTCAGAAAGAAAAGGCTTATAATAAACATGGTAAGTTTCTTTAAAGATTTATATGGCTAGCATGTGGCAGAACGGGTAGATAGAAACTGTGTTGTACCAGAGCACTGATGGTGGATAGATGGAATTCTTCACTGCAATAGTCTAACAGTGGAATAAGCTCCCTAATGAAGTGGTGAGTGCTTTGTCCCTGAAAATGATCAAGTAGGGGCTTGAGCAGATGTAAATCACTGTTAGGTATCTTTATTTTGTTTTAGTTATGATCTTCAAGACTATCTTCTGTTAGTCTTCCTTCTTGACCCACAAAATGAAAAAATCCAAAATATGAATATTTTCCAGCTTTGAGTCCCTCATCTTTCCGCTCTCTTGTGCATGCATGACGTTTGCATCAAATCCTACGATGCCATCTTCGCTAGTGGATGTCTGATGCAATGTGATACGTGGGCCCCTAATGGCCTGGAAGGCACAGCAGTCTACCAGGGAGTGACTTCGGCTCGTTATACTATTTAAAAATGAACCTTGTTAGAAATTCACACATGTATTGCTTTGCAGTGAAGCTTGTACTAAGAGGAATATCTGGAAATTATAACGGTGAAGAAACTTCTTTCAAAATTGGTATTCTAGAGAGAATCATACGAATCTTTGATAATTAAAAAATGGAAAATGCACTCCTTGTTTGGTGAATATGTAATGGAAATGTTTGAGAACATCTCTGGATACTGCTTTCGAAGTCTCGCTGGCATTATTTATGCAGCCTGTGTAGAACGTTGTGGTGGGTTCTATGCAGGGCTAAAATTTGTTTTACTTCTGAATCAATTCCTGCTCAAATTTCTGCTCTGTGTTTGGAGGATGAATTTGATAACTCAGCTCACTGTGCTTATTTTCCCCCATGTAAGAATGAAGCAGTTGTTTCAATTTACCTCATCCAACCACTGTGAGCAGACTTCTCCGCTGAACATAGTCAAGAGAAATAAAATGACATTCTACAAATGATGCTGGCATATTTACTGTCCTGTGCTCCCTTGATAGCCCAAACTACTCTTTTGAAAAGTTTAGGAAGTGTTTTAGAGCTTATTTAAAATTATGTTCAAACCCGCATCAATAACCACAGGCAGGAGAAGAGTGATGCAACTCAGTGCTGTACTTCTGATGGAGATCAGACCATTATTATCAAGAGTGGGAAGTACAGCTGTGCTTCTCTTACACACGTCACAACAGAGGATCAAATCTTCGTAAGGAGATAATATTTCCTATTTATCTTTCAGGTGATTCTTTGAAGTGCTCATTAGTTTCAAAATCATCTTATGACCTGTGTTCTTATTGCTGTTATAAAGATATGCGAGTTCACTAGTTTTCATCTGCATTCATAAGAAATTTAAAAACAGAAGTTCCAAGTAGAAAAATCCCATACCTACTTGGATCACCGGATACCGTTTAAATATCAAGAACAGGTAGAACATTGGCTGGAATACAGGAAGTAGAAAACGCTGCCCACAAGTATCTGCTGAACTCTACACTCTGTGAAGACAGGGCACTTCTGTCTTATTTGTTCTTGTATCTCCAGGGCCTTCTGCAGTGCCTGGCACATAGTAGGTGCTCAAGAAATATTTGTTGAACTTGCTATAATAAATTTCAGGGTGAATTAGAAATGGAACAACCTCTGAGTTTACTCTTCAAGTTACTTCACTTGGGGGGATTTAAATTCCATATTGTAGCTTTGCCTAATACTCTTAAAATTCTTTAATGTAGTAAATCTCAATCTGGACTGTACATTAGCCTCACCTGGGAACTTTAAAAAATCTCAATGCCCCAGGCTGCTCACCAAGGCAATTAAAGCAGACCCTCTGGGAGTGGAACCCAGGTATCAGTATTTTTAGAGCTCTCCAGGAAATTCTAGTGTGCAGCCAAGTTTGAAAAATTATTATAGGATATGGTGTGCATGCAGGTGTGTGTGTGTGCATGTGTGCAGGTGTGTTAGAGAGTTTAAGCCCTATATTGTGAATTTTGCCTGATACCATTTCTCTCCTGTGCTAAGGGCAGGGATTGGGGTCTGGGGGGGAGGAACTTGCACCAGCTACAGAAAATGCATAAATATGTATGGAGAAAGAGTTGGTGCCATAAATCATTTCACTATTAATTATGCCATGGCCTGTTTTTATGTTCACTCTTCTTTATAAATGAGATGAAATAGCTTTACAATGTGCCTAACATCGCTTTAAAATGCCACATAAATTAACTCCTGTTTTTATGGCGTTGAAAAATTTTAACACAAAAATAATTTGCCCAGCTTGAAGAATTTGCATAAAACCATTGTAGGGGTGTGTTAAAAATTACTCTTCTTCCCTTTAATGTAAGAGCGCAAGACAGGATGGACGATAGATAGATTTCATTCTTATGGTGCCCCAGGTGAATCTCACATTTGCATATTAAGGATTCAATTTAAAATAAACTCTCAAGTCACAATGGGCATTTACCCTAGAATACATATTTCAGCATTGGCCTGGGACCAGGTAAGGAAAATTCCTAGAGGGCCAGCAATGTCCACAGTGGTTCCAGCCTATTCCTTTACAGGTAATAGTAGGAAGAGAATATGATCTGGGTAGCCCAAGGCTGATGCCAGAGAGAAAATGGTAAGTTACAGAAGTGAAAAGTTACAGTGGTCTGGGTTCTTAAAGCCTGTGGCATTGTTGTCCCTGGCAACAGTTGGGCTATTTTATGGGAATAAGATAGATGAAAGCTTGCTGTTACTAACAAGCTCTGTGGGAGCAGAGTGGAGATGAGGAGATACTGGGGAGAGCTCCTATCAGTAGGGGTGCAGTAAATATCCTCTAGAAGAAATTAACCCTGGAGGGAACAGCTGGGGGTTCAGGGCATGGGTAGAAGGTTCAGGCAAGGTCCCGTATGGCTCAGGCAGCTATTAACATCAGGATGTCAACTTGGTGCCAAAATCAGCTCATAGTAAATCCACCAGCAATTCTAGGGTCTCTTTCCTCCTTTTGGGGTTTGCCCAGCCCCTCTATCTAGTATTTTTTATTCCTTAAAAGCCACTGGAAACAGAGCCTACCATCAGTAGATATCTTTCATTAGAGACAAGCTAAAGGTACTATATGAATGAGATATTTATTACTTTCTTAGTATTGCTTTTGAAACTTAAATATAATAGAATAGTTTTCCTTAAGATTAACCTTAGTGGTTCCCTTGTCGTCAAAAAAGTGAAAGGCCAAGAGAGAGAGAGAGAGAATTCAACTTAGGCATTTTAATCAACTCTGCCCTTTATACAGTCTCGATGTGTTATCTGCCGCCATGATTGTTTCTGCCTTGTCTTCATTTGTAGTCTGGGTTTTTGGGGATTTGGCCAGTGTTTCCTGTGAGTAGTTGTGTTGATCTGCTGCAATGGGGAAGGTTCCAGTTTTAGGTCTTAGTGTTGCTTGGTCTGTAGTTTGCTTTTGGTTTAAAAGACCATGGGGTGTTTTAAGGCCTGTGAATCCTTTTTTTATCCTAGAGATTTGTTTGAATGATGAAGCTGTCACAGAAGCACCCAAGGAAGTCATGCAATTCTCTTCCACTGTGAAGCTTTATTTAGGGGAAATGGCAGAAAAGTACAAAAATCGCAAAATTGTAGTGTTTAGAGAAGGACAAACCCAGCCTTCTTACATTTTGTTCAATGATTTTGTTTTCGTTGCACTGTGGCTCCCCCTCCCCACCCTGGCCAACCCAATTTTTAACTGAAAATATTTTCCTGTTCTTTCGATTGAAAACTAGGTTTCTGTAGAGGAGCTTCCTCTTCCTCAGCATGTGACTAGACCCAGGGCCTCCAGACTCTTCCTCTTCCAGGAGGTTCTGCCCTGTATCCAGACACATCTTCCTGAAACATTGTGCTAATTATATCCCCACCCCCTCAAAGACATCCAGTGATGTGGACACCTGCAGGAATCAAGCTTATGGTTCCAATTTAACAGTTCCATCTTCTTCTCCACAATGCCACTATAAGAACTCTGCTTATATAAACTGTCCTATCCACTGTCACCCCAAAATGTCTTATACTTTCTTAACTTTTCATGTTTTCTCATGCTGTTCCCCCTTCATTATTACTTTCTATATTAGTCAGAGTTCTCCAGACAAACAGAACCAGTAGGAGATACATTTATCTCTCTCCCCCCTCCCCGTCTCTCTCTCTCTCTATCTAGATTTATTATAAGGAATTGGCTCACATGATTATGGATGCTGGCATGTCCAAAATCTGCAGAGCTGGTATCCCAGCTCAAGTCCAAAGGCTGGAAGCTGCTGTAGATTCAGGAAGAGCATATTTTTCAGTCTGAAAGCTGTCAGGCCGGAGAATTCTCTCTGAATTGGGGGATGGTCAGTATTGTGTTCTATTCAGGCCTTCAACTGATTGGATGAGGCCCACCCACGCAAGAGAGGGCAAT
Organism: Eubalaena glacialis; assembly: GCF_028564815.1. Lineage (NCBI taxonomy): Eukaryota > Metazoa > Chordata > Mammalia > Artiodactyla > Balaenidae > Eubalaena > Eubalaena glacialis. The sequence goes on along the minus strand of NC_083731.1, from coordinate 13,726,211 downwards.
CTGCTTTACTCAGTCTACGATTTAAATGCTCATCTCATCCAAAATACCTTTACAGAAACACCCAGAATAATGTTTGAGCTGGTAAATATCTGAGCACCCTATGGCCCAGTGAAGCTGACACAAAAAATTAACCATCACACTTTCCCTACCACGTTTGAAGACAGTTCATTATTCCCTTCAATATGCAGTTCTTCAACCTAAATACCCTAGACCTTCAGTCATTCCTCATACAGCTGAGTTTCAGATACACTGGCACCCTGGTTGCCCTCCTGTGAATTGCACTATGTCTTGTCCCTACCCTCCCTCATCCCCGAAGTCCTATCCCAAAGGACCAGAGCTGTTTTTCCTTCTGCATTTCTCTAAGGGTGACCAGCCTCACTTGCGTTTTTGGCTTTATTCTCCTAAGGCATTCAGGAGAAGTTATTCCTGGGTGTGCACACAAAATAAAGAAACTCTCCATCCTCCAAGAATCATCATTTATTTGTTGGTTGGATGCATGTATTAATTTATTTGTGTTTTTCAATACACAGTTGAGACAGTTCATCAGACTGGGGGAAATGGTGGCATGGGGTTTGAGGTTTTACTGCTGGCTTATTCAGAGTATAGAAGATTAGAATATTAAATCCTCATTGCATCAAGAACAGCTGCAACTCTGATTTAATTCCAGACTTATATAAAAATTGTTGAACTCTTTTTCTGAAAGTCATCAAAAATACTAATATTTGAAAAGAAAACTCTTCAACTTTGTAAATGATATACTGAAAGAGTCTTTATCCTTTGATTTAATAATTATAATAAATCAATAATAATTTTTCATTTTGATTACTTGCAAAAGCATTGTTTTTGCTTAGGTAACAGTTTATAAGGAAACCTGAGAAAAATTCTGATTATGTCCACAGTACTCTTCAAATTTCCTTGTCAGCTGTAACAAAACATTTGTGGCTTTAGAGCATGCCGTGTTCTTTCCTGCTCCCATGCCTTGGTACTTGCCGGTCTGTCTGCCTGGAGCACCCTCTCATGCCTGGCATGATAATGCTTCATCCCAATGGGGCTTCAGCCCAACAGTGTGTATTTCTTTGCCCTCTGGAGGCCAACTAAGGTATTCCATCAAGCAATAAAGCTCCCTGTGCATTCTTTTATTATCTCACTTGTCACATTGTATGTTGTTCTCTGTTTTCACATCTGTCTTTCTAATGCACCAGCACCTTGGAAAGCGCCACAAAGAAATACATACTTATTGATACTCCTGACATTAGAGATTCAATGGTGAGCAGCACAGTCTAGCTCATGCCCTCATGGAGCTTCCAGCCTAATGTGAACCCAAGCCATGTTGTATTTGTAAATACCAATGCTTATGAAATCAACAAATAAAAAGTGACTCCCCTGCTAGACTCCTCAAGAATAAGGACAGTATCTTATGGATTGGTTTTGGTTTTGGTTTTGGTTTTGGCTTTGGTTTTGCATCCCTTAGAACTTAGCAGAGTAAACAACACGCTCCAGGCACTCAATAATTATGTGTTGAGTGAATGCAGGAATGATTAATTTAAGTAATTTCATTGTTGACTTTCAATTTTATACGTGCAAGTAGCTTTTCAGAAAAACCTCATTTAAAGGTCTATGTTAATTTCTTTTCATAAATGCTATTTTGAAGCTGATAATTCTAGGGGTAATGAAAATTCAAAAGTCAGGTCATATCCCAGGAGGATGAGTCGGAATCATGACACTTTTTACTAGCACAAGATATTTAGACAATTCTAATCATAGTTTCATTAATTATAAAATTATTAATATCAACTGTCAGTTATATTTAGACTTCCAAGGTAGAATTTAACCTTTAACCCTGTCCAAATCTGTCATGTAAACAAGCTAAATTAACTATCCTTTAAGATCAAAATCTAATATCTTACAAGGATTTACTCAGAGTGTGCTGTTTCTTTGAAGCTTCCTGGAAAACAAATTCAAATTCAAGACAATTAAATGTTAATAAACGTCTAGTGATCAGAGAGATAAACACAAGGAAGATTAATATTCTTTCTCATGCTTTAGAGACAGGCTCTCAAAGTGATAAAATAAAATGTTTCATTTGAAAGTGACACCTTAAATTACAGTGCTTCTATGGCCCTTATATATTTAGTGAACAAGAAAATTTTTTCTTTTCGGGGGCATTGAATAGGTGCTAAGGCTAGTGAGTTCTTTTGAGGGGGTCATAGTAAGAATAAAAATGTATCCATTCAACAAATTTTTATTGAGAAACGGCCATGTGTCAGGCTTTATTCTCAGCACTCAGAAATCTTGTCCTGTGGAACTTACTGCTGGTGGGTGAGGAAATGCAAATACCTAGGAAAATAGACACAAAAGAATTGCAAAATAAAGACATGATGATAATTTGCAAATACTCTAGAGAGCGTTACATTTCACAATTCATATTTTGACATATCTTTGGGAAGGGATTTAGCCATGGCCTAGAGTTGGGGATTTACCTGTAAACGTTTATTCAGGATGAAGGGTTTGCCTGGAGCACTGGAACCAAAGCCCATCGTTTGTCTCTGCTCAGCCCACATCTCCACCCGCTAGATCACACTTTCTCACTTTAGGAAAGAAAGCTAATGTAGGAGCTGTCTAACTGCAGCTCTCTGCCAGCTCTGTATTGACCTTATATGTTCAGCTCTGTAATTTTAAGACTTCATAAATATAAAAAATACTTACTTTTTATCTTCAGTTTGGCTTTAATTTCCCTTCTCTGTGAGAACTGTAAACCTGCCAGCTTTAAAGTTAGTTGATCTATTTATTCTGAGCCATAGGAATACAGAACAAGTCAGTTGTTATTTTTTTTTTTTTAAGTTAGAGCACTCTTAACTGATATCCTAGGGAAAAAGTTTATTGCATGCATTAAAAATGAAATTTGGTTTATTTCAATGGTTTTGGAGCAATTCAAAGTGCTTGTATTTATTGCTCAGATGCATGCTATATACCTATTACAGAAGTATAGCGGCTTAGGATGATATTTTCAATGTCTTTCCTCTTAAAAATGTTCTGCTTTTCTGAAGTAGGTTCCTTTGTATTTTTTTTTTTTTTTTTTTTTTTTTTATGGCTGTGTTGGGTCTTCGTTTCTGTGCGAGGGCTTTCTCTAGTTGTGGCAAGCGGGGGCCACCCTTCATCGCGGTGCGTGGGCCTCTCACTATCGCGGCCTCTCTTGTTGCGGAGCACAGGCTCCAGATGCGCAGGCTCAGTAATTGTGGCTCACGGGCCTAGTTGCTCCGCGGCATGTGGGATCTTCCCAGACCAGGGTTCGAACCCGTGTCGCCTGCATTGGCAGGCAGATTCTCAACCACTGCGCCACCAGGGAAGCCCTCCTTTGTATTTTTGTGACCACAGCCTTACAGGGTCACCCAAGGGCAGAAGCATCTAGAGGCGACAGCTGATCCCGACTGCTCTGAAGGTGGCCTGGTGTTTGTGCTCTGTTTCTAGGTTCTCTGCAGCTGGCCTTCTGTCAACTTGTCACATCTGTGGTTGGATCCAGGTCAACTAGAGCAGAAAGGGCCAGAGAGCAAGGGTCCAGGGGCCTAATTCAGACCTTATCACCTGGCTGCTCTGGGCACTGTGGATGGATATCCAGTTGCCTGCTCTTGGAGCAGATCTAGTGGGGCTGCCAAAGTAAATATCCAGGGCAGCAAGAGCCAGTGCAAGGGAGAATTCACAGTAAGGACCAGTAGGGACACGTGGACCAGTGGCTGGGGCTTGGCAGTGGCTTTGCAGGAGGTGGGCACTTGGTATCAAAAGCTACTTCAGCAGGTAGGCGGCTCCTGGCTGAGGTTCAAACGTAGGAGTTTATGTCGGAGGAGGCATGAGGACAGTACTGAGAAAGCCAAACTAAAATCCAAAACTCAAGGGACAGGGAAGATTAACAAGGTGTAGCCACAGCATAAAGCAAAGAATCCAGCTGCCAGCCTGGAATATTAGGTGGAAGGAGAGGTAAGCCCAGTTTTAATGGCTGGAATAAAGATTCAGAGCAAAACTTGCAGCAAAGGCCCTTGGAATCTGGTAGGGGTTTGAGGTGTCCAGGCACAGGGGCAGGAGTGAGAAAGGATCGCCTGACATTAGGGATCTGAGAGTCCTCCGCGGGGTGTGGACATTTGGGTCACTGAAGGTACCGGACTTCATGAAACTCCAAGTGCATTTGAAGAGGTCCATGCGGCTCCCACACACACAGTTTATTTTCCTTATTCCCGGTCAGTTCTACATTGTGATCCCTCTATTCCTTGGTTTATAGCACCTCTTCCCTCTTCCTGGGAACTCAAATACCCATTGTTCAAAGTTCAACATATGCTTCCCTACTGTGTACAAGGCCATGTGCTGGATGCCCTGGGAGCTACAGTGGTCAAATAGGTGCAGTGTCAAGATGCTGACGCAAAGGTAGTGAGTTATGACACAGATGCAAATGGGACAAGTCAGGACATAGATGTAGTAGGAGTGGTCTACAGTGCTGCAGCAGTTCAGGGACAGAAAAAGGGGTTCCCAGGAGTACGTACAGAAGGCTTCTCAGAGGAAATCTCGTTTGAGCTGAGCCTTGGAAGAGGGTAACATTTCAGTAGCTGTAGAGGAACGAGATAAGGCTAAGGAAAGAGCAGGTGTTCAGATAGGAAGGCTTGGGCATTTAGGAGAACAGGACACAAAAGGCTAGAATGGGAAGGTAAGCTTGCACAGACACGCCTCGTGCCTATATTTGATAGAGTCTTAAGTGTCAGATTACAGGCAGACCTCAGAGATATTGTGGGTTCGGTTCCAGACCACCACATGTTATGAATATTACAGAATATGGCAATAAAGCACGTCACACAAATCTTGGGGTTTTCCAGTGCATAGAAAAATTATGTTTACACTATTCTGCAGTCTGTTAAGTGTACAATAGCATCATGTCTAAAAGTATATGCGTACCTTAATTAAAAATATTGCTAAAAAATGCTAACCAACATCTGAGCCTTCAGCAAGATGTAATCTTTTGGTTGTCAGAGGGTCTCACCTCGATCTTGACGGCTGCTGACTGATCAGGGCAGTGGTTGCTGACGGCGGGGGTGGCTTGGCAATTTATTAAAATAAGACAACAGTGAAGTTGGCTGAATTGATTGATTCTTCCTTTCACCAGGACACATGGAGGCCACTGTAGGGTTATTAACTGGCCTGATTTCAATGTTGTTCTGTCTCAGGGAATAGGGAGGCTCCAGGAGAGGGAGGGAGATGGGGGAACGGCCAGTCCGTGCAGCAGTCAGAACACACACATTTCTCAATTAAGTTTGCCGTCTTACACGCACCCCCAAACAATTACCGTAGTAACATCAGAGATCACTGATCCCAGATCACTGGGACAAATAATAATGAAAAAGCGTGAAATCTTGCGAGAATTACCAAAATGTGACAGAAGAGAGAGGAAGTGAGCAAATGCTGTTGGAAAAATGATGCCCATAAACTTGCTTGACGCAGGGTTGCCACAAAAACGTCAATTTGTAAGACACTCAGTTTCTGCGAAGCACAGTAAAGTGAAGCGCAATACAATGAGGTCTGCCTGTAATTGCACTAAATTACATTGAAGCTTCATGGGGTAGTTCCAGAGTATTTTATGCCTAAGATTAATATAACCAAAGAGGTGCACGGTTTCATCCAAAGTAAATTAAATGTTGACTCGAAGAAGAAAGCCTTGTGCAACCCTGATTCCAACACGAAGCACCCGTGATGGGAACAATTTCATGATGGAGAGAAAAGAATCAAGAATGGCTGCAGGTTTGAATCTGACTGACTCAGAGAATATTGGTACAATAAATAGCATTAGGGAAATTAGGAGGAGTTGGTCCTGTGTGTGTGTGTGTGTGTGGTGTGTGTGTGTGTATGTGTATGTGCACTTGACTAGGCGAGGGAATGAATGCCCAGAGCTGAAATACAAATAGCCTGATTAGGCAGTTAGCTGGAAATAGATGTGAACATGTTCACTAATTAGAATGTAGTGCCACAGCTCAGGGGATGTGTTAGGGATTAAGACAGAAGAGAGGTCGGAAGCTCGGCATTCATACTCATGTAAAGGACAGAAGAAAAATGAGGGAGAAGAGAAAGAAACAGAGAAAGGACAATTCAGAATAGATGAGAACAGGAAAGTATAAGTGTCACCAAGCCAAGAGATAAGAGTTTCATGGAGAAGGTACCATAGCTTGCTCTTGATTAAAAAAAATTTCTTTTAAATGACAAACATGTTGTGGTAATTAACTGCAGTGGGGTATAGACAGAACAGTAAAAGTCAGCAATTAAGATGAATAAGAGTATCATAGCCAAACAAGTACATACATCCATTAATATCCATTTGCAGAATGTAAATAGCTAAAAAATAGCTGACCGAAGTTCCCTGTTTCTGCGACAACAAAACCAGCGTTCACTGCACAAATTACTTTTTATTTGGGTTCTCTGGGGACGAGTCTGGGCACAGTCTCCTTATATGTGGGCCTCGGGTCGAGGAAGGAACCCTGTAGGCTGGCAGCAAAGCCCTTTCTCATCAGCTGCTAGGCATGCCAGCCCTCACTCTTTCAGCAGCAGCCACATGCCCTTCTGCAGGCTCCTAGCCCAGCACTGGAGTCCCAGCCTCCCTTGGGTACTTCCAGCCATGAGCTGGGAAAAGGCACTGTGGGATTTAATGGCGGGTGATGGTCGAAAAGTTTTGCAGTCTGCAGAATAAAGTGAGATGCTGTGTAGATTTTTGTAAACAAACAGTATTACACCTAATTCTCCTTCTGCCCTTCTGAACACCAGTGGAAAGGGGCCAGTGATCCAATAATTCACAATAAAGGAATAATGGTCTGAGTGCAAACTTCCCAGGAAACATATACATTAAGCTTCAAGTCAAATATGATATCTTTCTTAAAGATTTTTTTGATGTGGACCATTTTTAAAGTCTTTATTGAATTTGTTACAATATTGCTTCCGTTTTATGTTTTGGCTTTTTGGCTGCGAGGCATGTGGAATCTTCTCTCCCCAACCAGGGATCGAACCTGCACCCCCTGCATTGGAAGGCGAAATCTTAACCACTGGACCACCAGGGAATTCCTAAATATGATATTTTTTAAGAAAACAATGAGATAAGACAGAGACTATAATGAGAGTAAAATTACAGCCTTCCTTCAGAGTTCACTAGACCTAAGAGAAACTGTCCCACTGCACTATATTCCGTGGTATTGGAGTTTGTCTACTGATGATCTCAGTGTTAGCAAACATGGCTTCCATTATGTAAGAGTTACTTGGGTGCATAGGTGAATACCAATTCTATATTTAGATTCTCATGTTAGGTTCTGCCTAGAGCTCTATGAACGATTTGTTATTAGAAAATTTATGATCTGCAATTTGTAGACGTGTCAAAAAATACACCAAACGGAATTAATAAAGTCATTTTAAACAGATGGTTCTTAAAAAAAAAACGTCCTGAATGGAATACAGTGCACTGAACTGAAGTGAGATGTGGAAGACAATACATTCTTGTCTGAAAATCTTCACAGATGTCAGTGACAATAAATGCCAGACAGAGACAATAAATTCTCAATTTTTTAGCAGGAAAATTGCTTCAAACAATTTATTTGCCCAGTGTCTCACCCACCTTAAGTTAGTACCATAGATTATTATATCTTGATCTCCTAATTCATATAATTAAGGACAAATGGAAAATTTCAGGAAGGGTCTGAAGGTCGAGGTGGCTCTATGTCTTTACCCCTTGCATCTAGACCATTCTTCGTACAATGGAAATGGATCTTGACCATATGATCAACCACTACTGGACCATATGCCCTCCCTAGGCTATTCTTAAATTTAGAGAGAGACACATCTGGGCTTTCCCAGTATTAGATTAGGAGGGGCTCGGTTGCTCATAAAGTAATAGGGATGCCTTAGGTTTTCATGCCCGTATATTTATAATGCTTTAAAAAAAATAACACTGGACTTGGAGGAAAGAGACTTTGGTTTTAACACTAGTTCTTGTACCAACTAGGTGTGTAACTAGGTCGTTTGAGTTATGGCCTCCATTTCCTTAGCTTTAAAATAAAGTTCCTTTCCAGCATAAGCAATATTTTATTTAAGTTTTACCATTATTCTTACGTATCCATTCCTAGAAATTGATATCTAAATTGGCATCCTTCAAATTTCCATAATCACTCTCAGATTTGGCCAGAACTCATTATCCCTAAATTTGTCAACTGGAATTACTCCAGTTTAAAAAAAAAAAAAATTCTACTTGGGTGTACTTTTGGGCTAATTGAGAAAACTTTGCTTTGAAAATATGAGTGTATTTTAATCCTGGGCAATGAAGATTGGACTCTGAAATGCAAGTGAGGCAGCTTTTATCCTGATTCTGATACCAACTCTTTTGTGTGTTCCAAACCATCCACTTCTATGAGAAAAGCTGGC